>NC_056731.1:1641355485-1641655485 GCF_019279795.1 Protopterus annectens | reverse complement strand
CTTCATGGGACAGAGGGTGAAACTCTAATGGAAGACACCATTGTCACAACAGAGGTGGCCCATAGAACCAGTGCTTCAGAGATACCTTCTCTGAAAACAGACCCTACCAGCTCTCCTAAAGGGTTACCCAACTGCTACACTCTGGAGGCAGTTGGGGGGGGGGGGGCACACATCTCTGCACATAGAAGCCATGGACGTCCATAACAAAAGGCATTTGATCATTTTTTTTTTCAGATTTCTCCAATGAAAATGAAAAAGATCCCCAATGTACCACCCAATCAGAAGTAGACAGCAGCCTTGGAAATAGAAAAACTGCTGAAAAAAGTCATCCAAAAATTGTCCCCCCAGACCAACAAGGATCTGAAACTTATTCAAGTTTCTTTTAAGTGCCAAAGAAGACGGGACTTGTAACCAATTCTGGATCTGAGGAAACTCAACCAGTATGAAAAATACTCAAAGTTCTGGATGGGCATGGTTCAGTCCATTGTATCTCTTGCGCGAAAGGATGACTGGATATGCTTGATAGGTCTTCAAGATGCATACTGTCACATCAAAATGAACAGGCGCTTGAGAAGATACCTGCATTTCCAGTAAGGAGCCAGCCATTAGTAGTTCAGAGCACTGCCCTTTAGCCTCACCACAGCCCCAGAGTGTTTACCAAATTCATGGTAGTGTTAGTGGCTCACCTGAGACTACTGGGATTCTGGGCATTTCCATATCTAGATGACTGGCTCATGACTGCCCCATCCAGGCATCCATTGTTCAAATGAGGGATTACTTGCTCTGATTGTGTCATCAATTGGGCATCACAGTCAGTTTACATCAAGTCACAGCTTTACACCCACTCAGACCCTGGAGTTCATAGGTACTCATCTAGAGAAGACCAAATAGCTTTGCTTCCTCTAACAAGAGTTCATACTCTCAGGTCATGAAAGTTATCTCTCTTTCTTTTCCTACAGCAAAACTAGTCCTCCAAGCATTAGGATTGATGGCAGCGGCAGCGATAACTCTTATTCCAATAGCCAGGTATATATGCGTGTCCTACAATGGACTCTTTCAGTTCAGTCCGCTATTCTTCAGCATCCTCTAAGCAATAAACTTTCATTTAGTGTCTCACTGCCATTTTTTTGTTGTGATAAACATTTCTGTAGTGTTTTTCTGCCTACAGTAGTGTAGCTAGTAGCTGTAACGTAGTATCCCACTGTCCCTCCCTATTGTTGTCTTGTTCTTAAACCTGGTGTCTTTGCAGTTGCCCGCCCCCTACTGTAAATTTGATCTGGGACACTCCTTCCAGTCCAGTCCCATTAGCTCATTCTGTCCAATATAGAAAGAACATTTGGGAAGGCCAACCCCCTTAGTTTCTTAACCTTGAATTGTCTTCTGTTCCTCCTTTCTCCCTTTCCACTCTACTTAAACAAAACAAAAACAAACAAAAAAAAAATTATTCAGCTGCTTTTACAGTATTTGTGTTTCCTCCTTCTACTCTATTACTTCATCTTGCTTTTTCTTCTACTTGTTTTGTAAAGTGTTCAGTTGCATCTTTTCTGCTGCATTTATTATTGCTTGTTTTTAGCCTTTTTAAATTATGTTATTCTAAGCCTCTTAGTTTTAGTTTAAACACTTGGGCTTTAGGTCTACCCCTTAGCTCTCCCTGGTTTCTCTCCCTCAGATTCTTACAAATATGGATGGACAATTTCCTACAGTTTCTCCTGCCAGCCTGGTTGATATGGGCATCCTGAGATAGGCGTAGCAACTGCCTCATGTACATTGACAACTATCTGCCATTACCACGGGGCCACTGAGGAACACAATTTGTGACAGGTGCCATTACATTAAGAACTTAGTCTATGCTCTCTCCCTCACAAGCCAGTATATCTGGCACTAAGAAGGTTATCAACACAATCACTACACCTCAAACACACCCACAACTGCACAACACACACCCACATATGTGGAGGTTCTCAACAAAAGCAAACCCAAACAAAGGAGACCTCAGAGGCGAAAACACACGCAAGCTCCACAACCCTCCACACCACATACCATGCATAGTCCATACACCTGTGTCTCACAACCACAAAGGCCTAATCATAAACCCAGCATATTAGTCATAGGAGAGACTATTGTGAGACAAACAGATGTGCCTCTCACCAGGCTTGGTAAGGAGAAAGTCACAGTTAGTTGCCTGTCTGGTGCCAGAATCCACCATATCACACATGCACTAAAGTCTGCCAACAACAGGTACTGTTATTGTCATAGTCCATCTTGGGGTAAACGACTTGAAACGCTCCGCCCTGGACAATATGAAGAGAGACATGATTGAGCTCGCTGAATATGTGTCGTAGGTGGGTATGTTCCTAGCCTTTAAGCAGCATTCTACAGTCACCTAGAATGATGCCTCAATACAAACAGAATTTTGATTGACTTTAACAATTGGCTTAGTTTCTGGTGTCAATCCAGAGGGATCCAGTACCTGACAGCCTGGGAAGATATGATCGACAGACCACAGTGCTTTACTAGAGATGTCCTGCATATGTCTCACTTGGGTTTCAGGCTTCTGGCAAAGGCAGTTGCCTCCCCCATAGTGCCTTTCTTTAGGAAAAGTCCTGAGGTCGATAAAACAAACATAAAAATTTCAATAAAACGCAAATTAAAGGTCATGCTGCTAAACGCTAGGAGTCTAAACATGAAACTGCACTCATTGCAAGCATCATTAACTCTGCAAGTTGCTGGCATTTATATAGTCACAGAAACCTGCTTCAAAGCTGTGGAGAGCACCCCATCCTTACCTGGTTACTCATTTTGTCATACATTCAGATCCCAAACTGTGGGCAGCAAAGCCAAAGGAGGTGGAGTTTCAGTGTATATATTAGACACACACACACACCCAGGCTGCTCAAACAGTATGATGGACAGTAGACACTCCAGGTGCACTTAAACATTGGCAAGATGCCTATTCAAATCATAGCTAGTTACAGGCCCCCAAATTTGACTCAAGATGCCCACTCGACCTATCTGGACCTCTTCGAATCTATCTCGATTCAACCCTGATCCTGGGCAACTTTAACTACCCAACCATAGAATGGAAAAAAATACTCATGCCAGTATGCAAATGCCTAGAGATTCCTCAATTTTTATCAATGAAAATGCCTTGGAGCAGCTCGAGTATACCCCAACAAGAGGTGATGATATCTTGGGCTTGGTATTAACCAACATGAGTAATCACTGCATCACCTCTGTAGTATCATCCTCCCTGGTAAGATCCGACCATAAAGCAGTCACTTTGGAAGTCAGCATCTCCCCTGATCCCCCTCTAGCTAGGGTCAAACAAAAAAACTTCTCCAAAGCTGATTGCAACCTCCTGAGGGATGGTATAAACAGCTTCACAGCTCCTTCCCCCTCTGTAGGAACTGGCACCAATGTCCAAATGTGCACCAAAATACTGTATGAGGACTTGTATAGATTCATGGAATCAGGAATACCTGACAGAACAAAGTCATCATCCGCAAGGAAGAATAAACATGTCTGGTGGGCATATGCTATAAATAAACTATATAACAAATGGAAAAAATTGCTGCCCAGGACCAAAAATGAGCAGGCGCCCAACTAGAAGCAATCTCTCCTTAGCCTGAACAAGCAAATAAGAGCATTAGTGAAATCCTCAAAGCCAAGTCCAAATTGGCCACATCTGCTAGACTATCATAAGGCCTTCTTTACATATATCTGCAGTCTGAAAGGAAGCACCCAGATCTGTTCAGAACTGGTGGTCGAGGACATCACATACACAAATGCTGTAGTTATAGCTGACAGATTCAGCAAAAACTTCACCCCTCTGTCCCCCCATCAGTAAATGACATTCTCAGTACCTGACCCCCTCCCCTCATCTCTAGGGAACAGGTCATCACTCCATTCTCAAAACGCAAAAAATACAGCTCATGGGATCCGATAGCATCCTAGGCTGCATCCTACAATGAACTCAGGCATGAACTTGCAGCACCATTAGGCACCCTATTCAATTAAAGCCTGAGTACCGGCTTTGTCCCAGCCGAGTGGAGGACAGCCACTTGTCATCCCTTTACATAAAGGTGGAGCTTCCACTCATCCAGGAAATTATAAACGCATCAGCCTAACTAGCCTGAGCTGGAAGGCCATATGGAACGGATTATCATGGACCTCCATTAATGGGGACATTGGCAACCTCCAGACACTCGACCCCGCACAGTTTGGCTTTGTCAAGGGGAGGTCATGTCTGTTAAATCTGGTCGACTTCTTTGAGACAGTCACCAAAGCCATGGATGAGGGTAAGACTGTGCAAACCGCCTACCTTGACCTGGCCAAAGCCTTCAACACTATTGCCCACTTGGGCATAATAGATAAACTCTCTCACCTAGTCATCAATCCATGTTACCAGATGGGTAGCAAACTGGCTCACTGATAGAACCCACCTAATCAAAATAGGGGAAGCCACCTCAAGCAGCAGACCTATAACAAGTGGCATTCCCCAGAGATTGATTTTGGGGCCTCTGTTATTCGGGATATACTTCAGTGAGGTGCAGGCCAAAACCAGTGGGCTATGGCTGATCAGGTTTGCAGGCGACTGTAAGCTGGGTACAGTCATTAGTACCCCAAGTGATGTGGATGTCCTCCAAGAAGGTCTCACTCAAACAAATGACTAGTGCCAGAAACATATCCTCAAGCTGAATGCCAAAAAATGCATCATCATCCCCTTTGGTTAAAGTGATGTCTCCACATTATCACATTAGTAACAACGTCCTAAGTATGCAGTCAGTTGTGAGGGAATTTGGGCACCAAGGCTGATAGCAGCCTGACTTTTGACCACCATGTTGCTTCCGTTGTATGAAAAGCTTTCTACATGGCCCACCTCATAAGTAAGGGTATCTCATCCAGGAAAAAGGAGGTCATAACATCCTTGCATTCTTCCCTTAGAAGACCAATTATTGAGTACAACGCCCCCTTTGGCATGTACCTCGCAAAGCACATGCAGCAGCAGGAGAGACCGCAGAGTTTCCTCACCAGAAAAATCCAGGGCCTCAAACATCTACTCTAAGCTAAAAGCCCTGTCCCTGTACTCTGTTTCATACAGACTCCTCAGAGGTGACTCCTGGCATACAAAGCAATCTCAGACCCTGCCTTGATGGGACTGCTGCATATCCGCAAGTCAAGCTCCGCTTGAGTATCCCGCACCTGCAACCTCAGTCTGGTCTTTGACATCAATAGGACTTGTTGGCGGGACAGATTTGTCCCAGAGGCTCCCCCTTCTGTGGAATAGACTTCCTCTCCATGTCAAGCAGAGTACCTCATTATCCCTTTTCAAGCACAATCTGGATAACTTGGATGGGAAACGGATAATATTCCCCTGAGATTCCGCCTGTGTCCCTGCTGGACAGAGGCTTTGGGTGCTGACTTGTCTAAATATGGGCTAAACTCTTGGCTAGGCTTACAAGGGCCTTTGGGCCAATGCCTAGTAACTTCCTATAATTCTATGAACACAGTTAAGATTTCCAAAGATTGCAAGGAATATTTTCTTTCGTGGCTTCATTCAGGAAAAATTTTTCAAGGTTGCCCTTTGTTCTCCCACAGTCACCAGGAACACCTCCCAAATTGGGGGGGGTGCATTTCTTGGTAAGGGAGGTCCAAGGTGCATGGTCCTTGATCAGGCCAATTTGCACATCAGTATAATTGAAATGAGAGTTGTCCTCCTAGTGTTGCAGGCTTTTCAAAATGTTCTACCATCAGGGATGACTGTGATATATGTAGACAACATGTCGGTAGTCTAGTACATCAACAAATTGGGGAGCCAGGTCTTACCCATTGTGTCAAGAGACAATGAGAGTGTGGCAATAGGTGATCTCTTGTGGTTGCTTTCTTTTGGCAATGCACATACTGGAGAAAACCAGCGTGCTAGCAGACAGACTAAGCAGATCCATTTTGATGCCTCTTGAGTAGTCTGTAAATCAGAGTGGCAAAAAAGGTTTTTCATCAATGCTGGAGTCTTTTGCTTCTCCTCTTAACAAGTACAGCAGATTCTTCACCCAGGTCTTGTCCACAGGGGGAGTCCGTATGAGATGCTGTAATCTATGATTGGCTTTTGAGTCTCCTTTATGCTTACTCCCATTTACCCCAAATTTCTACAGAAAGCATTCTGGTTGAAGAGCACTGTCATCCTCATCGCATTAATTTTGCCCCTTCTGGTCTGTTTTCCCTTTCTCTGGCCTCATCTTCTTTATCCGCCTTGGATACTGGATCCACGTCCAGACCTTCTGTCTCGCCTGACAAGGATGCAACACCCAGACATCAATTGGCTCAAGCTAACTTCATGGTTTCTCCAGATCCAGTGATGGCTAGACAGTCCAAGCTTTCTTCCCATCCTCTCAAAAGCTTTCTACCAGGAAAATTTACAGAAGTAAATGGAAAAGGTTTCCAATGTAGCCCTTTCAGACGACTTGGATTTGTTCTCTGTTCCATTCTCAGCATTTCCCAATTTTTTGGCTTCCATTTTTAACAGGATGAGGTATTCTACTATAAAGTTCATCTAGTGGCCATTTCAGATTTTCACTTCAGAGAGAATCATTCTTCCTTGACTTCCTCGAGGTTGTATAAGGCCTTCCTTTAAAGGTTCCTTTCTACTTAGGCCCCGGTTAAAGATCCTACACCACCTTGGGATTTGATTGTTCTCTTACAGGCTCTTACCTAACCATCCTTTGAGCTTCTACCAAGCTTGACCTTAAATTCTTGTCCAGGAAGACAATTTTTTTCTGGTTGTTTTAACATCTGCTAGACAAATATCTTAATTCCAATCCCTGTCTTTACGACCTCCATACTTGATCTTCCATAAGGATAGGGTCTCATTACACACTTTCCTACATAAGGTGGCTTCTGAATCCAAGTTAAATCAGGTCATCAGTTTACCTGTGTTCTTTCTGAAATTCTCAAACAAAGGAGAATATGTGCTGCATCTTTTGGATGTGCATCGGCAGCTTAGATTTTATTTGTACAAAACACAGGATTTCTGGAACTCTGACCAATGTGTTTCTATCCTTCTCCAGGAACAAATTGGGCAAAACTGTTTCTAAAGTGACTCTAGCCAAATGGTTAACTTATCCTTTATTTATAAAGAAAGAGGTTTAGCTTTACCAAAGACCCCTAAAGCGTATTCCACAAGATCTTTAACCAACTCATTGGCCTTTTGGTCAAGAGCATCACTGGATAACTTATGCAGCTGCTACCTGGTCCAGTGCTCACGCCTTTATTGATCATTACAAGTTAGACATACTGTCTAGAAATAGGACAGCATTTGGTTCCATTGTACGATGGAATATCCTTCCATGAGGACCACCCAAGGCTCATCTAGCTGGGGACTCTGTTTCATCAGTTGAGGAATGAATGAAAATAATATCCAATACAAAAGTTATGTATTCACTATAACAATACATCTGTGTTGTCCATTTTCATTTTTCAACTCCCCACCCTCCACACCTGTTCTGTCTTTCCTAGTGAGGCCTAAGGCATGTCCTTTTGGGAACTTACCTGTTCTCTGCTTTGAGTTCCAGCCTTTGTGTGTGCCTTTATCTTGCTTCTTCATTATAATAAGATATCATGCATGTCTTACTGTTGGGGCAGCAAACTCGATCTGAGGTATACCAGAAGAGTGGGGCATTATGGGTAAAGAGAGGAGCACAAGGGTTGGATCTGTGAGTCTGGTAAAAACGGCCAAGTTGGATCCAAGACCCATCTGTTGAAAAAGAATGAAAATGGACAGCACAGATGCATTATGGTGAGCACATAACTTTTGTTTATTGTAAGTGTGCCGAGACATGTATATTTTATTAAGTCAATAAAATATTGTTGAGACATGCCTCTCAGCTGTCCTTGATTTTTAGAGATGACCCAATTTTGTCTAAAAATGTTACTTTTTTTCCTTTCTTATCCCTACTAAAACTGGCTATTTTGGGAGAAGAGGTGAATTACACTTAATAAATTGCAATGATTAGAATTATTTTTTTATATCATAAAATGCATATTACTTCACTTTTTCTTATTCTGTCAGTGTCTCAAGTTAATAGTATTTTTTACAATGCAAATTCAGTAAGGGAGCCAAAATAGGCACTTCTAGTTGTGGTCAAACCATCCGGAAAGTCAAACCATCTGGAAAGTGACATTGTTTGGCAACAAATCTGATTTATTGCTTCACTTTTGTATTTAGTTTTATTTGTGTATGATTTATTGTATATCCTTCCCTGTGGTCCAGGTCATGGCTGAAAAGGGTCTTTAGATAACTTCACTTTCCCAGTTATCAAATTAAAAAAAATAATTTTGTGGATGTCTTGTGCTTAATTAGTTGATGTCCTTGCATTTCATTGTTGCAGTATTTATTACAAGGGCGGCCTGATGTCTGGCCAGTATACCAAAGCGTTTAGGCTGCTTTAAGGTAGGCCATATGTCACATGTATGCTGCTCATGTAGCATAAGACAAAGGCGATATCTGGACGTACCATGCACAGAACTTCTTTGCCACCAGTCTGAACGTCATCTATTGATAGTCGGTCTGAACGCCCATTCTGTTGGTTCACCCAGCCGTTGCAAATAAGTGCCCCATTGGGGTTTTGCTATACTTATCTTCTTTTTATTATATACTGCTGCTTGTGGGGTTTCTTGTCATCTAAGAAGGGTAAATACCAGTGTGGGAGACAGATTCCCCATAAAGACTACCAGAGATAGTGTCTATTTTGCCTTGGCCCTTTGCACGACTATACATCCTACTCTATTTGTGAGGCCTTTGTTCCTAAGACCCTTCATAGTAGACTTTCTTCTTTGGTGCTTTATCTTGAAAACCAGCATCTTAAGCTTCTTGCTAAGGGTACAATGAAGGGAACTTCCCACACTGAGGGACAGCCGTCTGTGAAGAAGGCGGCCAAGAAATCTAGGCCAGAATCTTCTGCTGGTCAGCCTCTACCAGATGTCTCTCCTGAGGTGAGTGTATGCCTGGAGGTTCACCCGGCTTTACTGTTGGACTGCTGTGCCATGACAGAGTTGGAGGTCAGTGGGGATCCCACATTAAGCACATACAAGGAGGCATTGCAGATGTCTGCTTCAGATGTTCAGGGGGAACCATGGGTGATAAATCTCCAAGGGGGTCCTCAAATCTTAGTCAGAGATAAAGTTCCTAGTACCATTATTGAATGCCGCCCTGGTTTGGAGCCTTCTAAATTTTATAAGGCAGATACCCTATTAAAGAAAAATTAGAAGACTAAACATATTTCTCCTCCCCCTAAGGATCCACGGAGTGAACAGCAATCCTTCACTCCGGGCTTGTTTAGTGCTTTGATGGCTTTAAACCTTCCCAAGGGAGTTTCTGTTCCAACCCCCCTTGGTCCTGTACCTCACTTAAAAGACCTAGAGAACAGGATTCCTCTGAGGAGGAATCAGATTCTGATGAGGAATCCTTTGCTTACTCCTCTCAGATACCCTCTCCTTTGGATTATGGATCAGAAGAAGAGGAATCTACCATTCCTGATTACTCCCTTTGAAGAGATTTTTTTGGGGGATACTGTCTCTATGATGCTGGAGTTCTTTAAATGGGATTGTGCTCAGGTTTCTGAAATGCAAAAAAGGTATTATGAGTTGCTGCAGATGAATTCAGCAATACCTTATGCTGTTCCTCCTGTTTTGGCTGTCTTGTTGGATGCATTTTCTAATGATTTTAAGGCTGTAGTCTCTCATCGTCCTGCCCCCAAGAAGCCTGCTAGATTCTGTAGGGTGCCTGAGGACTGTAGATTTTTGTACAAGTGTCCTTCTGCTGACCCCATGGTGGTCTCTGTAGCTTTTGACAAGCCGTCTCAATTGCCGCCTTCTCCTAAGTTACTGCCCTCTGATAAAGATACCAGAACCATGGAAAGGCTAGGCAGGAAGGTTTGTACCTCTGATACCTTGGCTTTTAAGGCCGTTATTCATCAGACCTGTGTGTCCAGGTACTTGTTGGCTGTCTTATCCCAGGCCTATCAGGTTATTTCTGATCTTCCAGACTCTGAGGGTAAAACTTCTGCCCTTTCTGTGTTGGGGATTTCTTCCCAGGTAGCTTGTCATTCCATCAAGTGTAGTTATGATGCAGCAGATGCTTCCTCTAGGGCTGTTGCTTCTGGATCTATGATGAGATGATATTCTTTTAGCCTTTGACTTGTGATGTTAAGGCTAAGTTGATGTATGCCCCTCTAGATAATAAACACTTTTTTGGGGAGGCTGCTGCTGATTTAAGTCCCTTCAGGATAAGATTAAGCCTTTACAGGAACTTAAGCATGTGTTTGTTTCTCCTGTGCCTAAATTTCAGAGAAACTACCCCAGTAAGCCAGCCTTTGTTCGCAGGCAATCTTCCCCTCGTCCTCAGGGTAAAAAGAGTGGTAAGCAGACTCCTGTCAAGGCTACTCGGACTTCTGTGCCTCAGAAGTCTCCTTTTCCTGATAAACCAGGTACTATCTGTCTTATTCTTCCCAGCCACTTTCCTCTTTATCTTCTCCTCTCTATCTTTCTCTTCCTGTTTGGTTACAGATTACTCAGGATTCCTGGGTTCTGTCCATTATTCATAGCAAAAACAAAGAATGCCACTGCTGTAAATAGTGCTTCTGTAAAATTCAATGCAAACAAAACAGAAAAAGAGCACAGTGGCGTTCAACCTTTTATTAAAACGATAATCAGCAAAGCTTTCGGGTTTCCCCTTCCTCAGTGCTTACTTAAGCACTGAGGAAGGGGAAACCCGAAAGCTTTACTGATTATCGTTTTAATAAACGGTCAAACACCACTATGCTCTTTTTCTCTTTTGTCTGTCCATTATCCACCAGAGGTATTTCATGGTTTGGAAATTCCTTCCTCTTGGTATTCCTTGACCCCGGGAACATCTCTCCTCCTGTCCAGAGGTGCTTTCGGACCTTTTGACTCTGGGTACTAATTAAGAGGTCCCTGTGTCCCAAAAGGGGGAGGAGATTTTACTCCAGGATGTTTCTAGTACCTAGGAAAGAGTGTACTTGGAGACCAATTCTAGACCTCTCTCATTTAAACACTTTTCTGAAAGTGCCCTCCTTTTCAATGTTGTCCATTTAGACTTTGTTCTCTTTTGCTTCCTCATGCTTATATGATGTCTCTGGATCTGAAGGATGCTTATCTCCATAATTCCGATTCATCCCCTTTTCAGGATGTTTGTTTCTCTGTTGCTTCCTGGCATTTTCAGTTCTCTGCTTTGCCCCTTGGCCTTTCTACTGCCCCAAGGGTATTCACCAAATGCCTCGCTCCTGTTATTGCTTTTTGCAGGCTTCAGAGGATCTGAGTATTGCCTTATTTAGACAACTTTCTCTTTCAGGTGTTCTCTCAAGAGATCCTATTACAAAATCTTCATTTTGCCACTTCCCTTCTGCAAAGCCTGGGGTTCACAAACTTCAAAAAGTTTTTTCCTGACTCCTTCTCAAGACCATGTTTTTCTGGGGTACAGGATCCAGACTGTGCCTATGCTGGCATCCCTGCCTCCTCCCAAGGCCTTAACACTCATTTCCTTCTTTGAGTATTTTTCCTCTGGACTTTGTAACAGGGAATTTCAGAGGGCTCTGGGATTCATTGTGTCCACCATCCCTATGCTCCCTCTGGCCAAACTACCCATGAGAAAGTTTCAGTGGTTTTTGAAGTCAGTTTGGCTTCAACATGCGCATCCCCTAGAGTCTGTAGTTCCTGTTCTTCCTCGTCTCAGGAAGGAACTTCAGTGGTGGATTCAGCAGTTGTCCCTAAATCCAGGGCTCCATTTTCATCCCCCTCTTCCCTCTCGGTAGCTCTTCACAGATACTTCAGATGTGGGATTGGAAGCAGCTTTTGACTCCCTAAAGGTGCAGGGTGGGGTGGTCACCTCATCTACAGAAAGAGCACATCATTGTCAAAGAGGTGAGAGCTTTTCTGCTGGCTCTTCGGGCTTTTCATCCTCTGTTCTCCCTGACACCTCTCAAGGTGTTTACAGACAATATCACAGTGATGTGGTATGTAAACAAATGGGGTGTGGGCAAGATCTTATCTTTTTTGTAGGTTGGCACTCCTGATGTGGGAACTTGCTATTCAGTATCAAGTGACTTTTTCAGGCTGTTTAAATTCCCTCCGGTCAAAATGTCATGGCACACACTCTGAAGAGGTACTTAACTCAACCCATGAATGCATGCTTCACAGGGATGTGTTTCTGAACATTGTCCACTAGTGGGGTACTCCTGAACTAGATATTTTTGCCCCTCCTTGAATAAACAACTTTCTCTTTTTTGTGCCAGAGTCCCAGGTCCTCTGGTTTGGAAGGTGGATGCCGTATCTTTTTCTTGGAAGGGGATATTTCTTTATGCTTTCCCTCCCCTTCTTCTCTTTCCAAAAGTCCTGTTCAAAATTCAACAGGATGCTCCCAAAATCTTGTTGGTGGCCGAGACAGCATTGGTTCCCTCTTCTGCATTTAGTCAAGGGCAGTCATCACAACTTGACCTCAAAGGGTGGACTTACTCACACAAGACAAAGGAATCTCTCATCCATCCCCACCTCTTCACTCTTTAGCTGACACTGTGGGTGGTAGGAATTTGATTCCACAGACACCTTTTTTTTCTGAGGATGTGTTTAAGCTCCTCCAAGAGGCCTGGAAACCTAATGCTACAAAATCCTACTTACTCCAGTGAAAAAGGTTTTCTGTTTGGTGTCTTTCTCGTAACCTGAATCCACTTTCTGTGGATCTTCCTTTGGTTCTGTCTTATTTGTGTGAATTACTCAATGCTGGGTTGGCTTATTCCTCCTGTAGCTTCTAGATTTGAAGCCTAACAATTCATTAAAGGCATTCTTCATTTTAGGCCTCCCAGGAAGCCTGTTCCTACTCCTGAGATCTTAATTTTGTTGCGGGAAAATTGACTTGGACTCCTTTTGAGCCTGCAGCTTCAGCTTCCCTGCAACATTGCTCTTGGAAGACTGTACTTCTGTTAGCCCCTACTTCTGCAGACTGGTGTCTGAGCTTCAAGCCATTATGGCTTATCCTCCTTTTTTGGTGCTTCATAAGGACAGGGTATCCTTGCATACTAATCATTCTTTTATGCCCAAGGTGGTGAATGAGTTGTCCTTGAATCAGTCTATTCATTTGTCCACTTTTTTCCCTTCTCTGCAATCTGCCAGTGAGAAGGTGCTGCACACATTGGATGTGCATAGACAACTCAGATTTTATTTGGATAAGATTAAGACTACTAGGAAATCATACCTGCTTTTTGTTTCCTTTCATCCTAGGTCCTTAAGAATTAGCTGTGTCCAAGCAGATGGTTTCTTCTTGAATTTCTAAAGCCATTTATTTTTATTATTCCTTTCATGGTAAGAACCTTCCTTCTGTGGCTCATTCTACTAGGGCTGTGGCTTCTTGTGCTTTTCTCAAGGGTTTGGATACTAATGCTATTCTTGAGGTTCTTGAGGCAGCCACCTGGACTTCTGTGCATAGAATTACCAAGCACTACAAGTTTGATGGAATTTCTAGAGCTGATTTTGCTAGGGCCATCCTTCATGGCTTCCTAGAGAGCTCTGCTGGTCCTTCCTCCCTCTCTTCTTGCTGAGCTTTGGCCGTATCCCTAATGTAGTAAATACTGCACCAGTGAAGAGAAGGACATAGTACAGTTGTGTAAAATCTTACCATAATAGTAGATGCCCTTCCCCTCACTGTTGCAGTATTCACGTCCTCCCCCCACCCCCTGGTCCATTTCTTTTTTGGATGTACTGGTTACTTCTCTTTTCATTGGACTGGCATTCCTACTGGGGATCTCAGTTTTGAGGATGGTACAGCTGCACGTCACCTTTATGACGTATGCTACACGAGGAGCATACATGTGCTGTATGGAGTACCTTAAAGCAAACTAAAGTTTGTGGTATACTGGCTGGATGTCAGGCCGGCCTTGGCAGGGGATCCCTGTTGCAATGAGTACTGCAATAGTGAATAGAAGGACATCTACTGTTATGGTAAGGTTTTACACAACTCTGCATTCCCTCCCAGAACCCTAATTTATGTGTAAGTAACCCCATTTTTGATTAAAAAGTGAAACCATATTTAGTTTGTTTTATTCTTTAGATGTTTTTCTGATGAAAATCATCAATTCTTTCAGTACTCTGCTGTCATTGTTTGCTTTGAAATTCCTATTTTATCACACGTTTTGAAATAAAATGTCATTTTCTGCCTGTGGTTGCTAGTTAAAAAAAAATTGTGTGCAGGTAAAATCGCAATCTTTGCAGTACCATGCTGAAGTTTTCATCTCCACATGTTAATGTAAGAAAAGCCATAGACATCTTGGAATTGTTCTAATACAGTGTTTGTGATGAATTTATAATATCATAGATGTAAAATAACAGATGTGTTCCATTGTGTGCTGTGTTTCATCAATATATAATGAGTCTTAATTTTTTTTTCAGTTGACTTGATTACCTATATAACTAGGTTCCAGTGGGACATGGCCAAGTACCCAATCAAACAGCCTCTGAAAAACATTTCAGAAATCATTGCAAAGGTAAGAACTGGGCATGCCTTTCTGTGCACCAAGTACACTGTATTTTTTAAGAAATCAAGTCAGACAGTTTCAGTCTTGATGTTGCATCAAGAAGAAGAGTATCAACATTTAATTACAGCTCACTGATAAAATACCTTCATCCATCGATACCTTCATTCTGCATTGGTGTAGAATCTCACAGTTGGGTATCATTCAGTTGTAGTCTTGTGCTGTGCATTTCTGTTTAGCTTGTGTTGGCTGAAGCCTTTTTCAGTTCTTATGACTGCTCGAAATTATAAGATGACTAATCTTGAGGTCTGAATGATTCATATAGTCATTTGTTTGTAGCTGTTGGTGAGAATCACTTGATGTGTTCACGATTGGATCATTGCTGCAGTAGCCTTAGATGTATGACTTATATCCTGCGAAGGATGCAACAGTCTGCCAGCTTCCAAAGCTTCAGGACGTCTTCCATGTGCCCAGACAATTGGCAGCTCAAGCAAGGCTGGAGAACATCAACAGTCTGGGTGCTAAGCCCTTCTGAACTTTCATGCCACCAAGGAGCGCTTATGTTGAGGGTGTTCGGGGATTGATGGTCTGTTATTTCTCCACCTCTGGACAGATAAACTCCATTCAGAAAAACAGTAATTTTCTAACAAAAGCAGTCTTTTTTTTTTTTTATTTTTTTTTTTTTATAGGAAGTAAGTATTTTTTAACTGTCCCATGAGTTTTCAGTTAAAAAAAAGTAAGGTTCTTTTATTACTTTTAGTGTAAACTTTTGTTTTACTAAGGTTTACTCTAATTTTTATTGATAACAGTTTTACATATTGTTTTTTAGGGGCTAACGGATGTATGTATGTGTTTGTATCATGATGATTTTCTGGTGGAAAGACTACCTTTTTGATGCTTTGTATTTACCAACTGCTGCTGTCATCATCATCCATGTTTCAGTCTTCTTTCATGGCTTTCCCATGGTATAGTTTACCATTTCCTTTGTTTTTTCTTCCTTCGTTCATGAAAAGAAGAAAATTTCCAGATTGCCTCTTCAACAGTCTGTACTTTGCCTCAGCCGCAGATAAATGATCTTGTAGTGGCCATTTTTGGCTCTTCAGACCACTTGTCTTCTTTCTTTGTGTTCCTGTGGCGTAGTCCTTTCAGTCACCTTAGAATGGGGGTTAGACACGTCCTCTGTGGTAGTCTGAGTGTTCTCAGTGGGTATGGGAGAACAATTGTCAGTCTCGGAGAAAGGAATGGGAAATGGTTCTCTGCCTAACCAGACTAAGATGCCTGTTTCCTGGATAATTTCCCTGACATGAGTCTATGGATATTCCTTTCAAAATGAAGAGTAAAAACTCTGTTACTTTAGATGGAGAAGATTTATTGGGCTTACCTCAGGCCTTAGTTCAGGCTCTTAACCCTTCTTATTCTGCATTTACTGGTAAGAGAAAAAGGAATTCTTCAGTTTCTGAAGATTCACAGTGTGATGAATAGAGACTAGATTTTGAGGGAACAAATTGCAACTCTGAGGAAAGTATTTCTTCTGATTTCCCTTGGAACATTCTTTTAAACCATATCTTGGATAAACTGATTTTTTTCTTTGGGAACAAAACTCATTTCATTTACAGTGAAAAAAATATAATTTATTACAGCTGGAATTTCTCATTCTACTGCTGATGTTCATCGTGCATACAGCTGCAGTCATAACAGATGGGTTCTCCTGCCATCAGGCGGGTCCTCGGTCGGCCGAATTCCAAAGTCTAGGTCCGGCGTTGGTTGTTGTTGCTTCTTCCCTGACGTCAGTGCAACAGGGGTATAAAAGAACCAGCCGACGCCATTTTCTCCAGTCTTTCTTGCCACGCGGTGCCCGAAGCAGAAGCAGTTCACAAGTGCCGGTCGGCCAGCTCCTGAAATTACGAAAATTTTGCAACCGAAGTCTTCTTGAAAGCTAAGTACCCGTTGAAACTTTTCTTGCCTCAGACCGATGTCAGACAAAGTTAATAATTGTATTTCATGTGGGAAGCAAATACAGCATAAGGATTTTCATTCCCTCTGCATTCCTTGCTTAGTCCCAGACCACGACGTCTTGGTCTGTCGTTTTTGTGCTACATTCAACAAACGCACCATTAAGCGTCGGGCGGAGTTCGCCCAGCACTATTTTGGCAGAAAGTTTAACTATATTATGTCGTTGGATACTCCGACTCCAGTTTTGTCTAAAAAATGCAAAGATAAGGACCGACACACGAGGTCCGCGGCCTCTACCGACACCATGCCAAAGCCGACTACAGGTGGTCCGGTTCTCAGCGAGGTGCCTACGCAGCCCCTGCCTACCGACGACACTTCTTTGGCTGTGTCTTCTGTGCCCGAGGTCGCAGGCTCCTTGGCCCACACCCCGACTACAGATACCGAGGCCATTCTTGGTGGTGAAACTCAAAATGTAGACAGGTCTGCCTCCTCTCAAGGTGTCCTCAGACCTTCCTCTTCTTTTTCCATCAAGGCTTTCTCTAAGTCCAAAGCAGCCATGCATTCTAAGAGACCAGCTACACAGGGCCCTTCTCCAAGCCCCATGCCTAAAAAACAGATGCTTAAAATGTCTGAGGATTTAATTACTCTTATCAGGGGTTCTCAACCCCCCCCCGGACAAAAGGCCCAGAGTGGAGGAAGAATCCCCCTCCTCTGACCAGGCCTCCATTATTTCAGAGCACTCGGATGAACAGGAACATTCTTACTCCCCTTTTGAAGATTCTGATGCAGAGGAGTCCATTCCCTCTGTCTCTCCCCCCCCAGAGGATTACTCATTTGGGGAAACCTTGCATACCTTATGGGAACACTTCCACTGGGAAGACCAAGAGTATTCAGATTCCAAGAAAAGGCTTGGGGATTTTCTCTTGCTACCTCAGCACAGGCCTCTGGCTATACTTCCTGTCTTAGACATACTAGATAATGTGTATTCGGAGGCCTGCCTTAACCCGGATTCTTTACCTCCAGCCCCAGTCAAACCTGACAGGTACTACCGGGTTCCTGGCTCACACCAATTTCTATACAAAAGCCATGCGGCTGACCCAGAAACTATCTCACAGGGCCCCAAGGGAATTAAGGCCTCCACTGCTAAAAATCCATTACCTTCCGAGAGAGATTCCAGATCTTTAGAAAGGTGGGGAAAAAAGGTATACACCTCGGCCACCTTAACCCATGAGGGCATTAAACTGCCAGTTCCATATGTTAAAGTACCAACAGTTTCTGTTATCACAGTTGAGAAGCAAAATGTCACAACCTGAACAACCAGACTTGAAGGAGTTGCAGGATTTGATGCATAGTGCAGAACAAGTGGGTAAACATACCTTGCAATGTGGTTTTGATGCTCTAGAGGCCTCATGTAGAGCTGCTGTTACAGGATCAGTCATACGTAGACATGCCTGGCTCAAGGAGCAAACCTTACCAGATCATGTCAAAGCTAAATTACTAGATGCCCCTCTACAAAAGGATGTATTATTTGGTGTTAAAGCTGAGGGAGGTATTAAAGAAAATGGAGGAAAAGGCTAAATCAATGCAAACAGTGAAAGATTTTCTACAGGTACAACCTCCACGTTTCAGTAGAAATTGGCCTTGCAAAAATTGGTCCTTTCCAGCCACGGACAGACCCCAAAGAGGTAGATACAGGCACCCGAGGGGCAGAGGGCAATCTCAAGGATCGTTTAGAGGCAGACAATGGCAAGCTCCTACACAAAGAGGTGGTGAGGATAGTTCGCAGCCATTCAGAAAGCAAGCCCAATGACTTTCCCCTTTGCATGCCAAGCAAGGCTCAAATGGCAGCACCCTTAGGCAGAAAACTGGCATTATTTTCGAAAAATTGGCATGTCACCAAAGACAAATGGATCCTGGACATTATAAACAGAGGCTACAGATTCCATTTTCACACCCTTCCAAAAATGAGAGGCATGCCAAACCTGCCACACAATCAAAGGGCAGAGGCACAAAGACAAATTTCAGATCTCATGGACATGAAAGCTATTCAGGAGGTACCTACTCAAGAACAAGGTCAAGGTTTTTATTCCAGACTATTCCTGGTACCAAGGAAGGGAAAAGATTGGAGACCTATTTTGGACCTATCCATCCTAAACACATTTTTACTCGTACCAAAATTCAAGATGCTTACATTACAGCAGCTTCTTCCCATGCTGGGCAAGGAGTCTTGGCTGGTAACATTGGACCTCAAGGAGGCATACCTGCATGTCCCAATCAGACAAAATTGTAGAAGATACCTCAGATTTCTTGCAGGTTCAACCCATTATCAATTCTCTGCATTGCCCTTTGGCTTATCTACTGCGCCCAGAGTATTCACGAAATGCCTGGCATCAGTAATTGCCTACTGCAGACTTCAAGGGATACAAATATATCCATATTTGGACGACTGCCTGATCCAAGTGGACAGCAAGCACATACTTCTGAAACATCTGGCTTTTGTAATAATGTTGTTGAATTCTCTGGGATACACAGTCAACAAAAAGAAATCAAGGCTAATACCCTCTCAGAAAATAATTTTCCTGGGTGCCAACTTGGACACAAACACCCAGATGGCCTACCTCACGCCAGAGAAACAGGGGCAACTAACTCAATACTTCAGAAAACTAGCAAATTTCACCAGGCTGACTGCAAGGAAAATCCTGCAGGCTCTGGGATTCATGGCATCTTGCATCCTACTAATCCCATGTGCAAAGCTGCATATGAGGAAACTTCAATGGTACCTGAAAAACATATGGTCTCAACACAGCCACAGTTTGGAAGCAATAATACCACTAATTCCATGTCTTCAAAAGGAATTTCTGTGGTGGGCTCAAGCATGCCAAAGAAACACAGGTCTCCCATTCTGCAAGCCTCAAGCAAATCAAGTCATCACAACAGACGCCTCGGACTACTCCTGGGGGGCGCACATGACAGATCGGTGCATTCAGGGCAAATGGTCCCAAAAAGAAAAGCACCTTCACATCAATCAAAAGGAAATGCTAGCAGTAATAAATGCTATTATAACTTTCAAAGACCTTCTGCATCCAGGTCAACTATTGATAAGGACAGACAACACCACAGTAATGTTGTACATAAACAAACAGGGAGGAACCCATTCATACCCCCTATGCAGGCTGGCCATGTCACTTTGGAACATGGCTCTGGAATTACAAATCGAACTTCAAGCACAGTACTTGCCAGGCAAGGAAAACACACTGGCAGACAACCTAAGCAGATATATGACAGATCCACATGAATGGAAGTTGCATCCTCAAGTTTTTACAGAGATAATACAAGCATGGGGAAGGCCAGACATAGATCTCTTTGCCTCCCACAAAAATCACCAATTGACAAAATTCTGCTCAAGGACTTTTCATCCACAGGCCTGGAGAGTGGACTCTTTCAGTTGGACAACAATGACAGTTTATGCCTTTCTGCCTCTTCCTCTGCTGCCCAAAGTTCTATTAAAAACCAGAGCAGACAGACCAAAGATGATTCTCATTGCTCCAGACTGGCCAAGACAGCACTGGTACCCACTCCTGAGGAGCCTGACGCATTCCCCACCATGGACCCTACCACTAATGCCTCTTCTTCTGACTTAGCACAGCTTCAAAACTCTTCACAGTCAGCTGAAAACAGTCAATCTGGCCGCACGGAAGATTCCTTAACATCACAACAGACCCTACTCTCCAAGGAGGTGCAGGATGTCATTTTGGAGGCCAGAAGGCTGTCTACTAGAAAAGCTTACTCCGCAAAATGGAAACGGTTTTGTGCCTGGAATGAGAAAAAGGTCCAGAATCCTGGAAAACTGAATTTACCTCAGATATTACAGTATCTAGCTGAGCTGCTAAGTAGTGGACTTTCATTTTCCTCCATCAAAATCCATGCCTCAGCCATTTCTGCAGAATACAACACTGATCCACCTTTATTCTCTCACCCCCTCTTAAGACAGTTCCTCAGAGGGGCTAAGAATATAAAACCCCCAAGGAGAAACAACCAATGCCTGCTTGGGACCTCAATTTCATTCTAGAAAAGCTGACCTTGCCTCCTTTTGAGCCAGCTGCCTCAACAGATTTGCAATATTTGTCCTGGAAAACAGCTTTCCTTCTGGCTATCACCTCAGCTCGCAGGGTATCGGAACTACAAGCCCTCATGGCTGTGCAGCCTTTTATCATCTTCCATCGTGACAGAGTTTCCTTACGAACCAACCCGTCCTTTATGCCAAAGGTGGTATCCAGGGTAGCTTTGAATCGGGCTATCCACTTACCTACCTTTTACCCTAATCCTCAAAACAAAGGGGAGAGACTACTACATTCCTTGGACATTCACAGACAGCTGCATTATTATTTGGACAGAACAAAGCCTTTCAGAAAAACAGGAACAGCTCTTTGTGTCCTATGCTATAGAAGCTCAAGGAAAGCCAATTTCCAAACAGACAATCTCAAAATGGATAGCCCACTGCATACGCTTTTGTTACTCTTTTCATGGTAAAACTGTACCTGCAGGCATCAGATCTCACTCCAGAAGGGCCACAGCTACCTCTGCAGCTTTCCTCAGAGGAGTTCCTACCAAAGATATTTTGGAAGCAGCCACTTGGAGTTCTGTGCATACCTTCTCCAAGCACTACCACCTACCATTATACTCCAAAACTAGAGCAGGCTTTGCCACTGCAGTCTTGCTGGGCATCCTGGCTCCTCCTAGTTCCACCTAGTGCCTACCACCCCTTTCTTAGCTTTGGGATTCTACCCATCTGTTATGACTGCAGCTGTATGCACGATGAACATAGTACAGTTTTGTACCTACCATAAATGTAGATGTTAGAGTGCTAATACAGCTGCAGTCCAGGTTTCCCTCCCTCCTTCCCTTCTTGGGACAGGCCTATTGGCTAACACCTCCTCATACAACCTGATTGGGGTATTCATTTATGGTGTATTTGCTTGCAACTACCGTATTTTGATTATATTGCATTGCTTTATTACATAAATTTATGTATTGCCTTCCTTCTGGGGGCACCTGACATCTGGGGCAAGAAAAACTGAAGAAAATGGCGTTGGCTGGTTCTTTTATACCCCTGTCGCACTGACGTCCGGGAAGAAGCGACGACAACCGATGCCGGACCTAGACTTTGGAATTCGGCCGACCGAGGACCCGCCTGACGGCAGGAGAACCCATCTGTTATGACTACAGCTGTATTAGCACTCGAACATCTACATTTATGGTAGGTACAAAACTGTACTTTCCCTTTGTTCTTCCAGCTTTTGAGGTTGTTTTTATTACTGCATCCAACATGCTTAATAGCCAGCCTGCAGCCCCTAAGAAGGGAGACAGATTCAGGAAAGTCACCAGGAATAGATGGTATTTCTGTGGAAATTTGAATGCTAGGAAGGAAGAAAGTGATAAAGGTCTGGAAGGTTGCCTTTAACAACATTTTAAAAGGAGTGGTGGCATCAACATCCTGAAAGAAAGCTGTGGTGGCTGGAATACCTAGAGACTGTAAAGACCTGCTAGACCCAGCTTCATATATAGGCCCATTTCAGTTTTAATCCATGATTATGAAGCAATTGTCTATAATTGCTAAAAATGGTAAAGGTATTGCTAAAGTTGATAGAGATGGATCAAGATGGCTTTGTGGAGGTATAGGCAACATTTGAAAACATTAATGGAACAATGATCCAGATGGAAGCGGAGTGAAAGAAAATGCCACTGTTGTTGATGTGTCTTCGTGTAGACAAAGCATTTGACAGAGTAAGGTGAGATTTTATGAGTAGGGCAGTGAAAGCATTTGCATTCCATGATGCAATAATAAGAGTAATTAGGAGTATATATGAGGGATTGGGGCAAAAATGAAAGTGGGAGGGTTCTTCTCTGATAAATTGTGCCTGAACAGATGAATCAGGCAAGGTTGTCCTCTTTCCCCCTTTGTTATTTGCTTTATATTTAGAGTCATTGGCAAAGAAAATTAAAGTCACAGAAATATAAGGATATAGTTGGTATGATAATCAAGAAAAGTTGGCTTTATTTGCAGAAGATATTATTTTGCACCTCATAAAACCAGAAAAGAACATCTCAGTTTTGTGGAATATCTTGAGACAGATTGATAAAACAAAGGCTATAGCTGTAAAGTATGGATCTACACATGAATTGGTTCAGCAATACCCATATTTATGGGGACACTATAAAATGAATTGCTTAGGAATATGGATTAAAAAGGATTATGTTGTGGCAGCTAAAGATATGTTGGGAGAGACTAAACAAAAGACAATACAAAAACTGAGAAACTGGAAGCTCTTGTTTATGGATCTGGATAGCAAGATACAAAACCACATGAAGATGTTTCTAGTCCCATTAGTTTTATGTACAGGTCAGGCATATTTCTATCAAGCAGAGGAGAAGTTGTGGATAATAATTAATAAGTTAAATGAATTTTTCTGGAAGGAGAAGAAGACGAGGGTCAAGTGGGATAAGTTGATTCTTCCACCAGAACAAGGTTCATAGGTGTGTACTAGGTTAATGGCCTATAGCCTTTACAAGCCTAGCCCTTGGGGATTACCCTGGCATCGTGCCACCCGACATTAGTTCCCAGTGCCTCTGTCAAGTAGAGCCACTGGAGTGATCCCCAAAGTGAATTTTCTATTTCCCACCCACTCATCAAGATTTCTCTTGAAAAGGGCCAGTGAAGTGCTCTGTTTGACATGTATGGGAAGTCTGTTCCATAGCATGGGCAGTCTCTGGGTTATGAACCTGTCCCTTCAGCATGTTCTGTTGATTGTGGTGTGGTGCGGAGGGATTGGATTTTTTAGATGTAACATTTCTAACAGAGCTGGGTCAGACATGGCTTTGTAAGTCAAGCAGAGATCGCCTCTAAGTAAGTGATATGAGACGGGGAGAATACTGGAGTTTTTTGAGTCTGTCCATATCGGACAACTGTTTAAGGCCTAAGATCATCTTTGTGAGGTACTTTTGTGGCTTCTCCAGTTGTTGCAGGTGTCTAGTGAGGTACATGCCAAATAGGCCATTGTACTCGATGATTGGCTTAATGAGGGAAGAGTAGAGGGAGACAATGACCTCTTTCTTCCTGGATGCAAAACCCTTAGTAATGAGATGTGCCACATAGAAGGACTTTCTGACCACAGTTGCAGCGTGGTGGTCAAAAGAGAGGTTGCTTTCAATCTGTGTTCCCAGATCTCTTATAATGCCTTCTATGTTCAGTGGACTACCATTGATGTGGTAATTCATGGGAACCCAGTTTTTCCCAAAGGGAATGATGACACATTTTTTGGCATTGAGCTTAAGTCCATGGTTCTGACACCTGTCATTGATCTCAGTGAGGCCTTTTCTGCAGGATGTTGGCATCACTTGGGAAGTTAATAATAGCTCCCAACTTGCAATCGTTTGTGAACTTTGTCAGCCAGAGTCCCTTCGTATTGGCCTTGACTTCAGAGAAGTAGATACCAAACAGGAGAGGACCCAGGACCAAACCCTGTGGGATTCCACTCGTGACTGGCCGGCAGTCTGACTTGCAGTCAGCTGCTTTCACACTGTAGGTTCTCTCTGTGAGCCAGTTTGCAATCCACCTAGTGATATAGGGGTTGATGCTTAGCTTAGTGAGTTTTTCTATGATTCTTTATTGGCGAATGGTATCAAAGGCCTTGGGCAGATCAAGATAGGGTGTATGAACCACCTTGCCATCATCCACAGCTCTGGGGACTGACACAAAGAAGTGGACCAGGTTGACAAGGCATGATAGACTATTCACAAAACCAAACTGTGTGTGGGATCCAGAGTTTGGAGATTCCCTATATCCTTGTTTATTTGGGCCATAATGATGCGTTCCATAGCTTTGCATATCAGACACTTCAGGCTAATGGGGCGATAGTTCCCAGGGTCTGTAGTCTCTCCTTCTTTGTGGAGAGAGATAACTGTATTAGTGCACCATTCGGTAGGGACAAAGCTTGAGGTGAGGCTGTGATTGAACAGGGCACACAGGTGTGGTGCCAGCTCACTATATAGTTCATGTAGAATACAGCCAGGGATATTGTCAGGTCCCATGGAAGCTATATTCTTGGCCTTGAACAGTGCTGTTTTAACCTGTGCAGCAGCAATGCTGGGTGCCTGACAATCTACTGGTATTGTGATTGGTCCTTTGGGAGGGTGGTAAAGTTGGCACTGAATCTGTCGGACAGTATATTGGCAGTATCTGTTGGCTTGGTATAGGAGGTACCATTGTGCAGTAGCTCAGAGCAAAGCTGGGTATTGCTGTGGAGATTCTTTATATAACTGTAGAAGGCCGTTTGGTTGTCTTTGCTATCTGCTGCAATTATGTTTTCATAGCTAGGTTTAGAGGATTTGATGAGGAATCTCAAATTTTTTGTGGAGGCTGAAAAGGGAGTTTTTCCAGTCTTGGGACTTCACTTTATTCCGCATCAGTTTCTTCCTTCTGTTGTAGTTTGTTTATAGCAGAGGACCACTAGATTGGCTTCCTTATTTTGAAGGCAAGTGTCTTGGTTCTGTTGGGTATGGCGAGATCCATGCATTTGTGTACATGTTCGTATAGTGTATTGGTGTATGGGTGTATGATTTGGCAGTCATGCAACTATTCTCCATTTGCATGGGTGCCGTGAAGTTAGCCACCTCTGTTTTTAGGAGCTCAAAGTTAACTTTGGAGAAGTTTTTCATAGTGGTTACCTTTTGTGGGGGTGGGTGGATTTCCAAGGTGATTAGTTTGTGGTCGGATCTAACCAGGGAGGTGTTGACTATTGGTGTAGAGCAACGGTCACCCATGTTAGTAATGACCAGGTCAAAGATGTTGCTACCTCTAGTGGGGGTAAGAATGAGCTGGTCCAGGCCATTGGAATTAATGAATTCCAGGAAACATTGGGCAAGTGTATTGGTACACGAGTAGTTTTCCCAGTTAATGGGAGGGGTAGTTGGAAGTCATCCAGTATGAGTTTGTTAGGTTGGACCCTAATATTCTCCAGGGTGCTTAGGAAGGTTCATAGGTTGGTACTAGGCTATCAGCCCTAGGCCTATACAAATGTTCACCACCGGCTGGTATGGTCTCCCTTGACCCGAGAAGGAGTAACAGATCAGGAATCTCCAATTAAAAATAAAACAAATACATGTGCGCTTTCATCTGCTTTCATCAGATTTCATCAGAACCCTGATTCATTAACCAGTCACAGTTTATATAACCATTTCATTCCATAATAAATTTTAACCATAAATAAAATATATATATAAAAATATATATTAATATAATAATATATAACCATATTCACTTATACCACATCATTAACACTAACACAATATATAAAATATAAAAATATATATATATTTATATAACTGGTTTTAGGGGATCAAAAACATATACAATGCATTAATACAAGGAAACAAAAGGTTTGGTGGTTGAATCAGGGTTCTGATGAAATCTGATGAAAGCAGATGAATTTAGCACCACAAACATTTGTTTTTTAACTTTTGGAATTTCCTGAATAAATTCTCTCTTGAAGTAGCTCTGTTTGATCTGTTACTCCTTCTCGGGTCAAGGGAGACCATACCAGCCGGTGGTGAACATTTGGGTTTGCAATTCTTGTGTTTTGGACTAGGTCTATACAAGCCTAGCCGTAACAATTCCGTGGATATTTCTTCCCACAGGATTTACTTCTCTGGACCCCTGTCTAGCAGGGTGACTGACATGATCCCCGGGGTGAATTTCCTATCTCCCATTTCAGTCATCAAGGTTCCTTTTGAAGAGGGCCAAGGAGGCGCTCTGCTTGACATATATGGGCAGTCTGTTCCAGAGTATGGGGAGTCTCTGGGTCAGGAACCTATCCCTCCAGCATGTTTTTTAAGATTGCCTGATTTGAAGGTATATTTTAAAGCTACACAGCTAAGACTCGTGTACATAACACAAGCAGAAAATTATAATTCTAAGTGGAACGGAATGATGATGAATCTGGGGAAATTCAAGAAATATGGAGATAGTAGGATTTTGGATGCAGATCCTCGAGGAAAATAGCAGCTGTACAGAATATTATATTTATACAATAGCAGAAAGTGTTCTAAGATCTAAGCCAACATGAGAATGGAAAGAGGAGATTTTGCTGATAAGGATGAATGCAGTTAGGGGTTCAGAGAATAGGCAAGATGGGGATGGAATTTACTGGATAAAAATGGTAAAAGAACCAAGGTATTGGTATCAAATCACTAGAGAGAGAAATGTAATAGAATGGGAAGAGGTCAAGAAGACATTTGGACTGCAAGCTAGAGATTGCCTTCCATGTTATGGATTGATATCAGAGTACAGGCACAGAGAAAGGAATAGAGATATTCCAAGTGAAAGACCTGCTGTGGTAGAGATTTTGTTTGAATTTGGAACAGAAGTGGCTGTTAAAGGGTTAATTAGGGCATGTAAAAGAATTGCACGATAACCATAGGAATCAATTAGAGAAGGTTAGTAAAGACTGGGAAGAGAGGTTGGATAATCAGTTCACAAGGAAACAGTTGGGAGAACATATGTATGGCTCCCAAATATGCAACACAATCTAGAAGACTTAGGATTTTTTTGCATGGAAGTGTTTGCATGAATACTTTTATACCCCAGGCAGACTCCAAATCATTTTTCCTCGGGTAGATAGCAAATGTTGGAGGTGTAATGTAGAAGGAAGAGGTAACTGGGAACATATGATGTTATGTTGTCCCATCTCGCCTTCATTTTTGCTGGTTGGGTTCGGATCCGATCCTTTGCTCTGACTTGGCCGATTTCCTATAGCTCGAGAGCTTTTTACTGGCTCGAGGCTAACCCCTATCCCAGCATGCCTTGTGGTAGCTACCTAGATCTCGTTTGTCACTTGCAGCGTCGAGATTGTGACTGCTGGCTCAGGCTAAATACTTTGTGCTTTTTTCACTTATATTGTTATCCTTCTTCAGGGTTTTGTTGTTTAATAACCTCGTTAGAGCGTATCCCTATTACTCTAATGACCCCTTTTTCTACTTGTGGGTGTTTTTTGGCCGTCATTTTCTTCCTCAAGCCTTGCTTTCCCCTTCGAGCCCATTTAAATTAGAGAGTTCTTCTTTTTCCTCACCTTTTCTGGGATAGACGTTTGTTAGAGGCTCTCCTATTGGGGTTGTCGCCATTTAAGTTAGAGGCTCCCCCCTTTTTCTTCCCTTTTAAAAAAAAAAAAAAAAGTTTTCATTTATTGTTGTTTAGGCTAGCCATTACAGCCTTGTAGTTGTTTTAGTTGTTGTGTGCTGTTCGCTTACAGCTTTTTTTTCTAGCACTGTGGTAAAATGTTTCTCTTCATTATCCACCATGTTCAAAGAGTCTAAATCCTCTGGGTTCAAAAAATGCAACTCGTGTTACCAAAAAGTGTCCCTTGTGTCCCTTACAGACAGGCAGGCACATGAGTTGTGTATATTGTTTAGGGGCTGTTCACCGGCAGGACTCATGCTCGATCTGTCATTCTTTCAGTTCCAGAGTCCTGCAAGAGAGAAAAAAGTTAATTTTGCGTTGTCTTCTGAAGAACCCTCAAGATTCTTCGTCTCAATGTCTTCAGCCAGCTAAAGTGCCTGAAAAACACACTAAGCCATCAGTTCAGAGATTGGAACTGACAAAATCCACTGAAAAACTTTCAGCTATGTTGGACTCCAGTGTTGGCTCTGACAAAGCTGAGTCTCAGGCAGCTCCATCTCTGTCCTCGAAGCCAGTCTCCTCCTTAGGAGTCGATGCACTCAGCTCCACAACCTCCTTTGCTGCAATTTGGAGCGGGCAGTCCTTTTCACACTCCTCTCGGTCCTCCAGGCTTTCGGATCACGACTTGGAGAGAGTGGTCAATAGGCTTCTCAAGTCGCAGGTACTTGCTAAATTACTATCGAGCCTAAGCGATAAGGATTTGGCTCCTTTGGCCCATCCAGCTTCTCCATCGGTTCCTCCTCCGACTCTCTTGAGCTCTGAGCTGGAGTGCATGGAGGTCATATTTGTGGAACAGTCGGCTCTGGTTACTTCATCTTAATTGGTTCCGACAGCCGCTCCGATCTCCTCGATGTCTCAGTCCATCGATGGATGTGGGTGCTAAAGCTCTCTTGCTGGCTCCGAGGGGGGAAGTGACATCGGACCCTTGTCCAACCCCGCTTCGGCACAGGTGAGCTGGGCTCCCACATCAGCCTCGGAGCTGTCCCTCTCAGTTCGCAGGAGATTTCCCGGCTCTTCGGAGCCAGGGGGCTCCTTCGACTTGGGACTGTGATGCCTTTGAGGTGATGGGGAGCGTGCTGTCTCTTGAGACTGCTCCACCCTTGGCTCCATTGGCTCCTCCTCTCTCTGTGCCTGTACCTGCCTTTGACCTTCCTCCTGTCTCCAAGCATAGGGAATCTGTGCCCCAGGACCCCCCATTGGGTGACCCCACTTCTTCCAAAACCTCCCCCGAATGTTCGGAGGAGGTCCCTTGGAAGAAAAGATGTAAGAGGAAGCATCTGGACTCCCTTGAGTCTATCACTTCAGACACAGACTTGGATGAATTGGAAGGGTCCCCTTGGTCCCCCTCTGAGGTCTCCTTTTCAAACATCTTGGAAATCCTTAGAGGGGTGGCTGGATGCCCCTAGCCCCTTCTGAGGGCAAGTCTGTCTACCTGGATGCATTTGGTTCCCGACCCTCCACCTCTTGGGTGTCTCCGCCTTTTGACCCACTTTTGTCTGTAGTGAGTCGAAAGGCATGGAGTGCTCCAGAGACCATGGAACCAGTTCCAAGGAGACCGAATAAATTTATTACTGCTCCCGAAGATAAATCCTTCCTTTCCAAAGGGGTCTCTATTGATGCCATGGTGGTGGCAACAGCCACTAAGAAGGAACTTGTGGAAACTTCATCTGTCCATTCGCCGATCAAGGAGTCTCATTCAATGGACAGGTATGGGAAGCATACGTTTTCTTCATCGACCTTTACTCTCAGGTCGCTGAATTACTTGTCGCACTTCACACGACTTCAGAGGGATCTCCTGAAGGAGCTAGGAGATATCCTGCAAGATCCTACAACTGAGGGAGTTGCAAACAGGGCGGCTTCCCAGCATGCGACCTTGACCTCAGTGGTTAACTCCTCCAAAAGGCTCATTTCTTATGCGGCAGATGGAGTGAGTAGGGAAGCTGGTACCAGAGTAGCTTTGCGGAGACACTCTTGGATGCGCCTTTGTCAGTTTGCGGAACCTTTCAAGTCTTCACTTACCAGTACCCCCTTTGATGGCTCGTCCTTGTTTGGCTCTCGGGTAGAAGAGACTCTCACCAGATGTGAACAGGATGGCAAGAGTCTCTCTGCTGTAGGAGTCCCTTTTTCCACTACCTCTACACCCTATCCTAAAGGTCAGAAGAGTGGAAATATGTGGTTTTGAAAATCCCAGGGAGCTTCACCTGACACAAGTGGAGATTTTTCCCTCAGCAGAGGGGAAAACAACAATGGAAGACGCCCTCGTGGCAGAGGGGGTCAGCAACAGCAGGGTGACGGTGATATGTTCTCTGCTAGGCCCTTCCAGCACTCCTGAAGGGAGGCCTGACTGTCTACCTTTGGAGGCGGTCGGGGGCAGATTATCACTGTACCCAGCAGCCTGGCAAACTATCACAAGAGAAACATGGGAACTTTCAATAATATCTGGGGATTACAAAATTCCTTTTTCCCAGTTACCCCCCCCCCCCAAAAGAAAAGCATTCTATCCCAGATGTTCCACCCAGTCTTCGGGATCACAGAATCCTAGAGGTACAAAGATTGCTAGAAAAAAGAGCCATCAAAGAAGTCCCCGCAGACCAAATCGGATCTGGAACTTACTCAAGGTTCTTTTTAGTTCCAAAAAAGACAGGGGACTGGAGACCCATTTTGGATCTCAGCAAGCTAAACAAATCCGTAAAAAAGATGAAGTTCTGGATGGTAACACTGCAGTCCATTCTTCCCTTCTTAGGACAATTGGATGTGCTCCATAGATCTCCAGGACGTGTACTACCACATAAAAATGGACAGGCAATCCAGGAGATTCCTATGCTTCTGGCTGGGAGCCGGTCACTATAAGTTCAGAGCCCTGCCCTTTTTTCTCACCACAGCCCCCATGGCAGTGGTCATGGCTCACCTGAGGCATCTGGGATTCCAGGTGTTTCCATATCTAGACGACTAGCTCCTCACTGCTACCACTGAGCATCAACTGATCAAAGCATGGGACTTACACTATCCAAACTTGTTCCCAGCTAGGCATCACCATAAACTATGAAAAGTCTGCCTTGTTGCCTTGTCAGTCTATTACCTTTATAAGAGCAGACGTGGGTACAAGACGCATAATAGCAAAGCTGCCTCAAGGTAGGGTGTCAACCATTCATCAGCAAGTTTTGTTTCTCATAAAGAAGATGAGAGTTCAGGCAAGAGAAGTTTTACAAGTCTTGGGCTCAATGGCCGCAGCAATTACACTAGTTCCTTTGGCATGCTTCCACATGCGGATTCTGCAGTGGCTTCTTTTCACTCAAATAGGGTGTGGGGGCATTATCTGGGACAGACCGTCCAAGGAATGTGGCAACCTCACGAGTACCATTTGCACATCAGTGTTCTAGAGATGAGTGGTGCTTCTGACATTGAAAGCACTTCAGGACTCTGTCCCTACCAGGACCATTGCAGTTCAGACAGACAATATGTCAGTGGTATGGTACATTAACAAGCAGGGAGGGACCAGATCTTACCCCTTGTGTCGGGAAGCGCTTCGAGTATGACAATGGGCAAAGTCTTCCCAATGTTTTCTGATTGCGATGCACATTCCTGGGAAATCCAACGTGATAGTGGACAGGCTCAGCAGTGCTGATGTCTTGCCTCATGAGTGGTCCCTGACTCAAGAAGTTGTAGACTTGATTTTTTACAAATGGGGCCAGCCATGCTGCGATCTTTTTACCAAACCCCTCAACAACAAATGCAGCAGCTACTCCGCCCTAGTCCCCCCTCCAGGACAGTCACCTAGGGATGCACTTGTTCACGATTCGCCTCTGGGATACACTGGCACCCCTTCTTGCACAGTGTGTCACTGCTGGCTCCATGGCACCTCAGGGGTGTCCCTACCAGGGACATCCTAGAAGCTGTTACCTGGAGTTCTGTACATACTTTCACCAAGCATTACCATTTGCCAATTTTCTCTAAATTCAGAGCTGACTGTGCCACTGCAGTCTTGCAGGAACTTATAGCTGGTCCAGATGCTATCTAAATTCCTCCTCCCATCCTCAGCTTTGGGAATCTACCCAGATGTGATGACTGCAACAGTGAAACACGAAGAACATAGTACAGTTGTGTACACTTACCATAAATGTAGATGTGTGCGTGTATTCACTGTTGCAGGCCTGGTTACCCTCCCTCCAACCCCCTGACTTCTTCTGGCTCTACCTCTGTTCTCCTTGACTATGCTTAAAAGCTTTTTGGTGTATTTGCTTTTTTGTTGGAGGTATAACCTTGCATATATATATTTAACTGCTTCCCATTAGGGGGCACCTGACATCTGGGGCAAGAAAAACTGATGTAATGGCATCGGCTGCATGCTTTATACCCCTGACTACCTGACGTCATGGAAGATGAAACTGCAACTGACGCAGGACCCAAGACTTTGATAATCAGGCTGACTGAGGGCTACTGCAAGCCGATAACCCAAATGTGATGACTGAAACAGTGAATACACTCTAACATCTACATTTATGGTAAGTGTACACAAATGTACTTTCTCCTGGCTCCTACCTCATCAGGTCTGGAGACCTTCATAAGTACTACGCCAGCAATTTTGTCTCCTTTTCCAGTTTGATCTTCGGTTTCAAAGCAGTTGGAACTGAGAATCCCAGATCCATCCATACTGGATCTGAAGTTCATAGTATCTTCTACTCCAGTACTGTGTCTAAGTGGACTGGCTCCGAGCGTATCAGAGGCAGATGACTCTCAGAGCCATAGCGTAGGCACCAGATCTAAGGCGTTGGACTAGACTCAGAGATTGTTAAAAATGTCTCTGCCCTTCTGAGCCTTGGGTCTTGACAGCTTGGCTCTCACCCCTGCTTCAAACAGTTTGACTTTGGGTCAGAAGGAGTCAATGGTTTTGAAGCATGTCTTCTTGGAGCTGTTGGCTTCTTTCTCATCAGGGCATTGTGCCTTTGAGGTAGTGGAGAGAGTTTTCTCTGCTCCAAGAGAAAAGACGCATCTGCCTTCCTTGACTCCCACTTCCCAGACCTAGTTGTTTTTATGTCGAGAGCCTCTACATCCTACTTTTACAAGGACAGCCAGCTCAAGAGTCTCCAGGATACCCCTCTGGGTATATTGATTTCTTCTGATACTTCTCCAGAACCCCCTACCAAATAAGTCCCTAGGAAGAAAAAGTGTAAGAGGAGGCACTTAGACTCTCCTCAAGTGTCTGTCACAGAAGATATTGATTTCAATGAGGGGAAAGGGTCCCCAAGATCACCATCTGATGATGTGTCCTTTGGAGATGTCCTAGAGATCCTCAAGCAAAGGGGTGGCTGGTCTATTGACAGCCCTTCCCAAGAGGAATCAGTATTCCTGGAATCTTTTGGGTCTGGGCTGTCTACCTCCTGGGTGACTCCATCCGATTTGATCTCGAGGCTGACGTGGAAGGGAACTTGCCTCTGTTGAGCTGATCCCCAAACGACTGAACAGGATTCTGTCACTGCCCAAGGATAGGGAGTTTTGGAGTAAAGGAGTACCTGTTGATACCATAGTCATAGCAGTGGCCACAGAAAAGGAACTTGCAGAACAGAGTTCCTCTGTTCATCCTTCTAACAGGGAGTCTACAGCGATGGACAGATTTAGGAAGTGAGTGTATTCTTCAGTAACCTGTGCACGTCGGTTGCTGAACTATTTGTCAAAATTTACTAGACATCAGAGGGAATTAATTTAAAAACTCATCAAATCCCAGGGACCATTACTTCTGAGGCAGAAAGTTCTGTTAGCTACCCTACAGTCCACTTCAAATTTGTCCATGAGGCTCATTTGACATGAAACTGAAGGTACCTCAGAGGCAGTGGGTTCAGGCATTTCCATTAGCTGGCATGCCTGGATGAGCCTGTGTGGTTTCGCGTATCCTTTAAGACTTCCTTTGTCAGTGCTCGTTTTGATGGAAGTTCACTATTTGAACCCAAGGTTAAAGACTCGCTATCTACATGTGAGCAGGAAGATGAAACCCTGTCTGCTGTTGGGAGTATGTTTTTTGACTTCTCAAAGGACCTTTTCCAGGAGTCAATGAGGTGGTCAAAAAATGTTCAAAAAGTCCCACGGTCACTTGCAAGATCCACATGGAGACCGTTCCTCCAGTGGCAGAGGGGAAAACTCTACAGCCCACAGAACCAAGGATCTAGAGATACCTTCTCTGACAGATCCTACCAACACTCATGAAAGGAGACCCAACTGTCCATTTCTGGAAACAGTCGGGAGTGGTTTATCCCTGCACCAGGTAGCCTGGCTACAAATTACAAAAGATTCATGGATGCAGAAGATTATTTCCAGAGGTTAAATAATTCCCTTTTTTTCTTCGCCCTCCCTGTACAGTAAACAAAATTCCTAACATTCCACCCAGTCATAAGAAAGCAGCAGCACTAGAAATAAAAAAGCTGCTAGGAAAGAGAGGAATCCAAGAGGTCTCCTCAGACCAGAAAGAGTCAGGAACTTGCTCAGGATTCTTTTGAGCGCCAAAGAAAACAGGGGACTGGAGATCAGTTTTGGATCTCAGCAATCTGAACAAGTCAGTTCAGCAGACAACGTTCCAGATAGTCACGGTTCAGTCCATTCTGCCATTTCTGCACCAGGACGATTGGTTGTGCTCAGTAGATCTTCAGGATGCATACTATCTTATCAAAATAAACAGGCAATCCAGAAGGTACTTATGCTTCTGGCTGGGAGCCAGTCATTACAAGTTTAAAGCTCAGCCCTTTGATCTCACCACAGCCCCGAGGGTGTTCAAATGCATGGCAGGGTAGCAGCTCACTTGAGACTGCAAGGATTTCATGTGTTTCCTTATTTAGATGACTGGGTCATAACCACTTCGAAAAGGCATCAGTTGATCAAAGCACGAGATCAGGTACACCAGTTTTGCTCTCATCTAGGAATTGCTGTCAATCACAACAAATCTAAACTAGTACCAACTCAAATATTGCAGTTCATAGGGGCTTTGTTCAACACAGCTTCCTTGGCAGCCTCTCTTCCTTTTCCAGTGGTTCAAACGATACAATTCCAGGTCAAAAAGATTATTCAAAGTTCTTCTCTCTCTGTTCGAATGATCCGTCAATCATTCGGGTCAGTGTTTGCTGCAATAGTTCTGCTTCTGTTAGCAAGATGTCACATGAAAATCCTTTAGTGGACCCTAGCAACTCTATGCTCTGTTCTGCACCAGTCTCGATCCACCCAGATCAAGATAACTCAGGCATGTAAAGATGACCTCCTTTGGTGGATTTGTTCCGATCAAGTTCTTCAGGGTCACCCCTTCACTTTTCCTCAGCCAAGGTCATAGTGACCACGGACACTTCTCAAATAGGGTGGGGGCATTTCTTGCGAAAGACAGTCCAAGGCATATGGTCTCCCGAAGAGGCCAATACTCGTATAAATGTCCTAAAAATGAGAGCTATACTCCTAGTGTTGCAAGTGTTGCAAGCCTTTCAAGACACTCTCTCTTCCGGGACCACTGCATTTCAGATGGACAATATTTCAGTGGTCTGGTACATCAGCAAGTAAGGAGGAACCAAATCTTTACCCCCTTTGTCGAGAAGCTTTGGGAGTTTAACAATGAGCAGTGTCATCCAATCGAGTTCTGTTAACGCACATCCCAGGGAAATCCAACGTGATAGCGGACGAGCTCAGCATGTCCATTCTAATACCCCATGAGTGGTCTGTCAACATGAAAGTGGCGGAAAAGATTTTCCATTGATGAGGTCAACCTTGCTGTGACCTTTATGCATCTCCCCTCGACAACAAGTACAGCAGTTCTTTGCCCTGATCCCTCCACCTGAGGAGTCACCGAGAGACACTCTTCTACATGATTGGCCCCTCAGTCTCAGCTACACATTTCCCCCAGTACCTCTGATCCCCAAATTTCTTCAGAAAACATCACGATTAAAGAGCAGTCATCCTCATTGCTCCTTATTGGCCTCATCAGATTTGGTTTTCTTTTCTTTGGCCTCATCGTCTTCACCAACCTTGGAATCTGGATCCAACTCTTGACCTCCTGTTTCACCCAACAGACATGGTACACCTGAACATTCTAGGCCTAAAGTTGACTGTATGGTTTCTCCAATTCCACTGATAGGTAGACAGCCCATGCTCTTCTCTCCTGTCCTGTCACATTATATTACCATTCTATAAAGCTTCCACTATAAAAGGTTATCAGGCAAATGGAAAAGATTTGTTTTTGGGTACAGAAAAAAAAGCATGCTGACCCTTTATCTGCACTAATTCCAAAATTTATGGCATTCTTGGCTATAATTTTTAATGAGGAAGCTAGTTCTTCAGCAGTTAAGATGCAACTAGCTGCTATTTCTAATTTTCAAATAGGATTCAATAATTCATGTTTAGTCTGTTCCAGACATTGTAAGGCCATTATAAGGGGTATTTTTCTTCTCAGACCTCCCTTTAAAGATCCCACTCCCCTGTGGGATTTGAATTTAGTGTTATAGTCCTTGACCCAATCTCCCTTTAAACCAATGGACAAGTGTGAACTAAAATTTTTAACCTAGAAAACTGTCTTTTTAGTGGCTATTACTTCTGCTAGAAGAGTCTCAGAACTTATCTTCTAAGCCTCCTATCTGATTTTTCATAAGGACAAGGGTATCCTTAAGAACCATCCCATCCTTCCTTCCTAAGGTGGTGTCAGAATCCAGTATCAATCAAACTATCAACCTTCTGGACTTCTTTCCAAATTTCTCAGACAAAGGAGAAAACTTTGCAACTGTTAGATGTTCACAGACAGTTATGGTTTTATCTTCATAGAGTAAATGCTTTCAGGAAATGTGACCAATTATTTGTCCCTTTTTTAGACACAAAATTGGGCAAATCAGATGGTTAACTGATTGCATTTTCTTTGTTTACAACATATTGGAATTGTCTTTGCCAAAATCTCATTCCACTAGTTCTGTGGCAACTAATTCATTATTTCCTATCCAGATCTTCCTTGGATGATATTTCTGCAGCAGAAACTTGGGCTAATCCTCATACATTTATTGCTCATTACAAATTGGATCTGGTCTCTAGGGGAAGAGCAGCTTTCAGCTCAGCAATGCTCAGTAACATCCTTCTTTAGAGTCCTCTCAGGATTGAGGTATCTGGGCACTCTGTCTCAGTCATTGAGGAATGAAAGAAAATTACATCCGATAAAGAAATTCTGTACTTACTGTGAGACTGCCAGCCCAGCTGTCTAGAATTTTATAAATAATCATATGTCATTTGTGAATATTAATATTATCCATAAGCACGTCTTACAAATGTAAGATAACTGTATGTTATGCGTATATTAAACTACTGGTGCAGAAGTGTGTGTTGAACTGTATGTTATGTACTGAGCTTTAAGAATTGTAACCACAGTGTACCCTACTGGAAAAGAACAAAAATGTATATGGACTATGTGCCTGTGCAACTGTGTGTTTTCATAGTAGAAGCTGGAATATACAGAGTTAACTTGTAAATGCTCAAGAAAATAAATTGAAAAGTAAAGTGTTTTACGATTGTGTTTCAGTGCAGCAAGGAAGACAGGATGTCTAGAGCTAAAAGGTTCTATTATCTTGAAACATAAATAATTACTAGGTTTCAAATGTGAAAGTGTTAACTGTTTTTCGACTTCTAGTTCTAGGCAAACTTCAGAGAGATGTGTACTTCTCCCATAGAGATGTTAAAAATTGTTAGTTTCTGTTAGCCTGGGAACTGAAGACAGATGATAGAGTGATGTCATCATGGCCAACCCAGCAGTAATGTGTATTATTAATTTAAAAACTGTCTCAGAGAGTGAGTCTGTGAATTTTGCATTTGTCTTTGGAAATGGAAACATCCATCTTCAGCACTTCTGCCTTGCTAGTAGTAAGTAGCTAAATTACAGTAATCTCTCGTAGGAATATAGTAGTATTAGTTTAGATGTTTTCTCTATTTATTTGAGACTGTCCTGCAATGTTGTTTTAAAATATTTCCTGTGATTATGAACTCTAGTCACTGTGTTGGGTTGTTGGAGTATTGCCTTGTTCTTTTATTATTAAAAATATTTAAACCTTTCAGTTGTGGCTGGTCTGTTTAGAGATATTTAACCTCTTGAAGTACTTGCATATGTATTTGGTGACACTGTATAGACCACTCCTAAATAAACTTCAAATCTTGGTCATACTTACCATTTGACTAATAGTAACATTACACAGTAAGATTGGGCACCCCTTGGTAAGGGCCTCAAGAAGCTGATAAGGGTGGCTGGTGGCAGCTGGTACTAACATAGTCTGGGCAGAAAGGGGCATAGCTAGTGAACCTGTGCCAACCTTTCCCGTGTGTGTGTGTGTGTGTGTGTGTGTGTGTGTGTGCGCATCAGTCAAATCTCAGAGTTTGTGTGTGTCAGCAACTTGAGCAGGGACACGAAGTACTGGTTGGACAGAGAGGGTGCTGGAGGTCTTAGCTTGGCCACTCAGCTGAGACCTTAACCCTGTAGCTGTGCCAGTGGGGAGCTTTTATCGGGGTTCTGGAGAAAGAGGAAGAAACCAGCCCCAGACTGACTATTTGTCATCCTCCCAATGTGTACGTCTCTCATTAGTGCTAGTGATGAGGATTGAGGCTCCTTGATTACTGGGCCAGTGCTGGGTCGTCCCACTTACCAGAACATTCCATCTGTGTTGTTCATTTTCATTCTTCCTCAATGTCCCACCCTCCAGCCCCGTACCAGTTTAAATTCTGGAAGGATCAGAAGATGCTAAAGAAATCAGTGTTCCTTTGTTTGAGCCTCCAGGTACTGGTATAGATCATTTTTCTTTATTCACTAAAGTCGGCAAACAAGGTCTGAGGTATGGTAGGGGACTAATGCATTATGGGTAAGAGAGGAGCTTGAGAGCTTTCAGTGGTCAACAAGCTGTAAAAATGCAGCCAAGTTGGAACCAAACTCAATCACTGAGGAAGAATGAAAAAGGGCTACGCATTTGGAACTTTATGGTAAGCAAATACCTTCTTTATTTAAAAGGTGCTTGTCATCATTTTCCTATAACAGGTTTCAAACATTTTAAGGTGCTTTGTCTATGGATTCCACTTTCAGCTCTGCAGACATTACTCTACGAGTTATCCATTGCTACAGTGGAATTCATAAAATGTATATTTCTAGTGATAGCCTATTGCAAACTGCAAAATATTCATGTTTTACTGTATTTAGACTTGTCTATCTTTGCAGAGTATTTTTCAAAGTGTCAGGAATCTCTCATTTTGGAAAGAAATCTCTTTTGCACTCTAGGTTTCCAGTATAACATTCAAAAGTCATGTCTTGCTCCTTCCCACATGCTTGTATTTTTGGGATGTCTCCTGGGTACTTCAGTATAAAGAGCTTTTCTCCCACAGAAAAACGTTGACCTGTATCTAGTTTTACTACTGAGTTTTCCAGTCTGTTCAGTACTTCAGCAAGGTAATTTCACATAATATTAGGACTTATGACATGTATGATTCTCATTGATTGATTGTAGCCAAACTCCACATGAGAAAAATTCAGTTGTACCTAAAGTCTTTATGGTCCCTCATCAACACCTCTGATATTTCAAATTCCAGTTTTGGGATTTATAAAAAGGAGATACTTTAGTGGATAGGCAGTTTTATCTGAAACCTAGTCTCCCATTATCATTTCCAGCTCCACTTGTCCACAACAGGTGCCTCAGACTTTGCTTTGGGAGTTGTGTCTTTGGAGGTAAAAGTGCATGTTCTTTGCAGCAAAAAAAAAAAAAAAAGGCAAACCAAAACACACAAACATAAAGATGTTGGCAGTAATAAACGCATTCAACTCTTTCAATCTTTTCTGGTCCCAGGATCTCTACAAGTGATTACAGACAACACCACAGTGAATGCAATGCATAAACAAGGAGTTCCAGATCATACCCTCTGTGCACATTTGCCATGGTAGCCTGGGATATAGCAATTCAGCACAATCTCACTCAAAGGGGTGTTGCATTTCATCAGATCAAACCACTGTGACAGACAAGTTGAGCAGGGCCAGGACAGACCCTCAAAAAATGGACATTTGACAGTGTGCCTTCCGTTCTTTGATTCAGCTTTGGGGAACGCATCAGATCTCATCTCAGTTCAAAACAAAAAACTGGCAAAATTCTGCTCCAAGACTCCTAGCAAGCAGGCCTGCAAAACTGATGTAGTCTTTGTTCATGTATTAGAATGTTCCTGTATGCCTTTCTACTAATATCCAGGCTTAGACTCTTTCAAAATCATTGCAGGGACTCCCTTCTGGCCCACACAACAGTGGTTCTACCTTCTTTTGGCAATGGTTGCCACAAGCTTCTTCACAGACCAGATCTACTTGCACAGGACAAGAGGAGGCGTCACACCCCTACATAAAGCAACTTCAAGTGACTGTCTGGATGATTCAGTATTAATACATTTTCAATGCCTTTTTCATGAGGGTGTGCAACAAGTCAAGAAAGCCTGCTACTAGGAAGTCATATATTAGGAAATTGACTAAATTTTCTAGTTCGTCCCTAGCCAGTAACCAGGGTCCCATCTGGGATTTTGCACCCCTGGTACTCAAACATTTGTGTGAGTTTCTGTGTGTTTGTAATGCTAAGAAGCCATTTTGTCTCTAAGCTCATAAACCTCCTTCATAGCTGTAGCGCTTTGTGCCTGTCCCTGATATAGTGCCCCCCCCAGCTTTCAAATGAGCGACAAAAAATGTAGTAAGCCAATACACATGCAGTGCTAAAGTGCATTTATGTACTTGCATTCCGAAAAACAAAATGCAAGAACTGCACTTTTCGATTGCTCCCACTAATACCTTGCACTCGGGGTAGCTGCCTTCTTCTCACTGGCTTTGCTACGCTTCTGACCTCTCTATCCTTTTCTTGGTAAATAGAATTCCTTACCATGTCATAGCCAACTACTGTATCTGTTCCGTGTCACTTGCAACCCATGAGGTATAGCTAAACAAATTAGTAAAAACTACAAGAAAAGGTTATAGGCTAGAGTTTTCAGTTTGTGATGCCTTAAATCTCCTGTAATAGAGGCCCATGTGATATGCAAATAAACCCTTAATGACATCAGTTGTTTTAGCTATGTGGCTTCTGAGTGTCCTTGACTTTTTCTTTTTGTAGGTTTTTATGGACAGATTCAGGCCAACAAAGCCAAACACCACTAGCTGCGGACATGCACAATTTGGCCTTATGGACCTCATCAGCACAGCATAAGTGGACTGTTTGGTTATACTCTAGAAGCATAGGGTCTTTAAACCCAGCTGATGTCCATAATCATTAGGGTGTCTACAAAATATTCCAGCTAACAACAAAATCAAAAAGTAAAAAAAGTCACACAGACAAACCCATTAGTAAAAACTGAAAGAAAAACCCTGCCAAGCTAGAGTTTTCACTATGTGATACCATAAACCTCCTGTAATAGAGGCCCATGGGGACCACAGATGATTGAAAGAACTGAATGCATTTATTGCCAAGTCACAGGTAAGATCTAACCACCTTTTGGTAACACTCCTTATGAGGTAAAAACTGACTTGCCACGAAAACCTTCCGTCTTTAGAGGAGACTACACTAAACCAAACATAGTCCAGCTAATTGATATCCTGATGAAATTTAAATACCCTTCTCACCTCGATAACACCATCTGATATACTACCATATTTGTGGATAATTTCTGTGCCCATCTCAAAGCATGCATGGAGCATTTGGCAATGCCAAATTCAGGAAAAATATCCTATGGTAAAAACAAACTATGCAATAAAAGGAAGAAACTCCTAGCCTATAAAATCAAATTTAATGTTCCATCATCTACAGGTGAACTCAAAATTGCCATCACTGGTAAGGGCAACCACAAAAAACTTCTTCAGCTGATCAAAAACCTTAGAGGTAATGCCAAGCAATACTCGCAGCTAATGCAAAACAACACTTGCTCTTCCTCTGAGGCCATAGCCAACATAGTAGTGGAGAAATTTAACCCTAACATTAGTCCCCTGGTAACTTTCCCCATCTTATTAGCACACTTACACCACATCATGTAATTGCCTCCAAGCAAGCCTTGCATGCTGTCTCCAAGGTCAAAACACTAGCTGTATGGGTACTGATAATGTACTAGGCTCCCTTTCTTGTCAACCACCTAACACTGTCTGATAGACTCACTACCATCCCTGTTTAGCTTCAGCCTCTCCATTGGATTCATGCTAGAAGAATGAAGAACTGTAGTAGTCATCTCACTTACTGTCATCTCATACTACTGATCCAGTAAAGTATAGAAACCCTTACCAACTTTATCAGCGTTGCAGTAGAAAGCACAGTTATGGAAATTCTTAACAATGACATAGGTAGACTTCCAAGATGGCTGCACATTGGCTAGCAGCTTCATTTCAGCTCTCTGTGTGAAAACAGAAACTCAGAAGAGAAAGCCAGTAAATTCGTAATTTTGGGGTAAATTTCAGTAACTGGCTAATAAGTGCACTGCCTGGATATCTGCAAAAAAGAAATTCGGAGAACCTGAAGGAAAATCCATCAAAAAAGGTGAGGACAAAACTGACTGGGTAGAATTCTACAGCTGTTAAGCAAAACGCAGTGCAAGCTCCAGCTTGGGTGCAGGGCATGACTTCCAGTAACCTCAAAGAAAAAACAAGGCAAATGTACTCAAAACTGATTAAAATAAATGAAACACTGATTGAGTATATCAACTCAAATAACAAAAGGCTGGAAAAATGTAAGAAGTTTTAAACAAATATTCAGGTGAGGTGATTAAACTGCAAAAATCAGAGGTTGAAATGAAGAAAAGGCTGGCTGAATATGAGACTGCTTTAGAAGAGTTTTTTTAAAAAAACAGAATTAGAGGAGAGATCACTCAGGGAAAACCTGAGATTTCCTACTGTGCCAGAGAAGGTGGAAGGAACAGACTCTAGTTTATGAAAAGCCCAAATAAGCAGCTGGAATGGTATTCCACAGCAGGAGTTGTTAACTGAAAGTGCTTATTGTGTGTATGCTTGGCCATGAGAAAGCAACCTAGGCCTTTAGTAGTAAAGATGCAATCCTGTAGGCGGAAGGAGTTGATTCTGACAAAACTGTGGCAAGAGGACAAAGTATTAAAAGTGGGAGACAGTAGAGTGTGGAAAATGATTACTCACTGTACACCAAGCAGAAGAGGAGTAAATTTATTTTGCTGATAAGGGAATGTCAAGAAGCCATCATGAAACTCAAACTGCTGTACCCAGCTATCTTTAGAATATTCTTTCCTGGAGGGACACAATTATTTTTGATACAGAACATGCTAAGGAGGAAATATAAAAATGTTTCTATAAAAAAATGAGCTGTGAAACAGGAGGAGAGTCTGTTTTTTTTCTGGTAATAAAGACCACAGAGAGACTGTTCCAGTAAAACCTTTTCCAATGTTTCAACAGAAAATGAGAGAGAGAAAAATCACAAAACTTGACTAGAAGAACCGAGAATATAATGGAAATGAAGTAGGAACTGGATTTTGGGAGATGAGATAAACAGGAATAAAACCAGCAACTCCGAAGTTGACAAATAAGTGTGGGATTACAAAGCATTAGTTATATTTGTGAAAGATGACAGAACAAGAAAACCTGGAAATATCAAACTTTTTGACTTTGTTAAACTTGTAGGGAGACGCCAAAGCTTTTGTGCTACTTCATGTCCTTAATGTTTGGACGAACCCTTAGGAGAGTAGAAGAGGGAGAGATACATCTATGGAAAACATAATTTAGTTCTTAAGATGACTATTTTTATAATGTAAGATATATAATCTGCATGTTATAAAGTAAAAATAGAAATGTAGGCACTGCAACATAAAAAAAGAAGACAATCTGGTCAAAAGAGCATGATACAAGAAAAATTAAGGTGCTTTTTCTCATTCTTGCATAGGGGAATGACTAGATTAAGGCCCCTGGATTGGTCAAGTAACAAGTTTTAAGAGAAAGCAAATAAAGAAGAACCTTGAATATAATAAAGCCTGTAGCAAATAAGTAAATGCTTGTAGAAGCTGTTCTGTGTTTGGTTTTCATGTCTCCATGGAGACAGCCAGATAGACCAATGAAAACAAAATACTTTTTCCTTTCATTGGCTAGGAAATAATGTATTCTGAAAGCATTCAAGTGTTTTCCCAGTGTGGGAAAGAAATAAAGATAAGACAAGACCAGACAGCACTTGGTAAAAGCACAGGCTGTACCATGCCTTGTAACATGAATAACTTTCCTTTTAGGTTAACCCAATATTTGAAGATGTACATAGTTTTGTGTGTTAGTATTAAGTCAGTAGGTTTTAAGGGTGTATGAGAGTATATATGTTTTTTTTTTTGTTTGAGGGCTTTCAATAAAACAAAACGTTTTGTAAGATGTGACCTAGGCTAATGACAAGAAACAACAGTATAAAAGATAAACATGCCAAAGATTAGTGTATGCATGTAACACAAAAGCTGGAACTAGATACTTAACAAAATGCTGTTACATATAAAAGGTGGGCATAATAATTTTTTAATGTAATGACGCTTTCTGTATGATCTTTAAATGTTAGTAGTCTCACAGATGTATATAAAAAAAAAGAGTAGTGAACAATATTAAAAAGTGTAGAGTGCAAATAGCTATGCTACAGGAGACATTTGGAAAGAAATGAACAAATGAATATGATAGGGCAGTTATTCAGCAGAATACTTGGGACAAAGGAAAATAGGAGTCCTTTAATTGAAAGAGACACTCCAATAGTGATAGAAGAGAATGAAAAAGATAACAGTAGATTTAAGATAACAATAGATTTGTAGTACTAAGGGGCTACTGGGAAGGGAGGAGGTGTATGTATTAATTTTCCACCTAAAACTAATATAATGGAGTTTAAGAAAATTCTGGGAGAAATCATCTGCTTTCAACTGGAAACATTACTTATAGGTGGGGTCTGGAATTTGATTTGCAGCACTGAAGATGTGTCGGGGACAGAAGGGAAAATATAACAAAGGAGGGTAGATTTTTTTTAAGAAATTTATGAAAATATTTGGCATGGAAGATGTGGATTCAGTAGTAGGGATTCAGAGTGAATTTTCATATTATCCCCCAGGATAGAAAAAGTAGGCTAGGCTAGACTGAACTTGCATTTCACAGGAACATGTGCATTTAATTGAAAGTTTTGATATCCATCCAATAACTATTTCAGATCACGAGCCAATCAGAGTGAATTTTCATGTTATCCCCCAAGATACAAAACCGAGGCTAGGCTAGACAGAACTTGCATTTCACAAGGACATGTGCATTTAATTGAAAGTTTTGATATGCATCCAATAACCATTTCAGATCACCCGCCAGTAATAACTAAAATAAAAAATGCAGGGTGATTAAATAAAAATGAGACACTGGCGGTTTCCCACCTGTTGGTTGAAAAGAGAGGCATTTAAGGAATGGGTCGTAGACATCATTTTGAAGTTATTATAGCAGATAGAAATTTCTTCTGAAAATATAGGTAGGGAGTGGGATAAAATTAACGGGGAGTTTAAAAATAGGGTGACAAGGAAAGACAGATATGGTTAAGAACTAGTGCTAATTATTTAGAGGGACTGACAAATGTTAAAGTATTGCAGAATATGGGGAATCTCACAGAACAAGAAGAGCAATTGCAAAATGCAAAAAAGAAAATAAGGGATCACCTCAGTTATATGCATAAGTTTAGCCAGATTGCTGTTATGCACCTGTTTTGTGATGGTCCTTCCAAACCACAAAAACATTTTAGCACAGCAACTCGGGCAACAGAAAATAGAAAGGGTTGTCACCAAGTTTAGGTAGCATATAACTAGGAAGATAACAAAATATCCTGTAGAGGTACTAGAAATATTTCAGAAATTTTATGAAAGTCTGTATAAAGCAGAGAAATATGGAAATTAAGAAAAGGTACAAATGGAAATGTTATGGAAGAATTAAATATACCAAGGTTAGAGGTAGACAAGGCTCAATTACTACCATGATAGGAGGAGACAAGATAAAAATAGTGATGTATAATTAATCCACAGGAGAGTGCCCAGGAGTAGGTGGTACTCCTGTGGAAGTTTGGAAGCTAGGATGGAAAAAAACTGAAAGAGCTAGAAGGTTTTGTTTAACAGTATTTTAAGTGGAGACGTACCAACATCCTGGAAGAAAGCAGTGGTGGCTGTAATACCTAAAGAGGGTAAAGACCAATCAGATCCAATTTCATCCAGGCCCATTTCAGTCCTAAACCATGATTATAAAGTGTCTATAATAGCTAAAAGAATGGCAAAAATGATGCCAAAATTGATCAATATGAATCAGTGTGGTTTTGTAGAGGGGATTCAAACATTTGACAACATTAACAAAACATTGGTGATCCACGGGGAAGCAGAATATAAGTAAATACCACTACTGTTGGTGGGTTTTGATGCAGAGAAAGCATTTGACAAAGTAAGCTGGGAGTTTGACCAGTGCATTGGTAATATTTGTATTCCCAGATAAAATTATATGGTTGTTTAGGAGGATATATGAGAGATCAAAGGTGAAAATTGAAGTGAATGGGTTCTTCTCTGATAATTTCTCTATGAGAAGAGGAACCAGGAAGGGGAGTCCTCTTTCCTCTTTGTTATTTGCATTACATTTAGAACTATTGGAAAAAAACATAATTGACTCAGAAGTTCAAGGTTGTAATTGATATGGTAGTCAAGAAAAGCTGTCTGTATTTGCAGATATTATTTTATACCCGATAGTCAGAAAAGGACATTTTGGTGTTGTGGAACATTGAGGCAATTTCTAATTGTTTCAAGGTTCAAAATTAATGAAGCTAAAACAGTCAATAGCTATGAATTCTGTACCCACACACAAGTTGGTTCAGTAATATCCATATTTATGGGGGCATGATAAGTACTTAGGAGTATGGATTAAAAAGGATTCTGGTCTGGCAGCTAAGGATTTGTGGGAATAGACCAAACAAAAGATAATACAAAAACTGAGAAAATGGAAGCTTTGTTATATGGATATAGATAACAAGATACAAGCAGTTAAAATGTTTGTCTCTTTAGTCTTAGTTTCATAGTTTAGTACTAGGCTATCTGCCCTGGGGCATTTGTAAGCCTAGCCATAGTGATGTGGCTTTCGCCACCCCATGAAATGGTACAAAAATGCACAGAATAGATTTAGAATACTGCGTCTCTGTCTAGTAGTGACACAGTGAAGGTCCCCTTATATAATATAATTAGTTTACTGTGCCCCTGTCTAGTAGTGACACAGATGTGACCCCTGGGGTAAACTTATGATCTCCTATCCACTCATCAAGATTTCTCTTGAAGAGAGTCAGTGAGGGGCTCTGTCTAACATGAACTGGGATCTTGTTCCAGAGCATGGGAAGCCTCTGGGTTATGAATCTATCCCTCCAGCATGTCCTATTCATACTTGTACCGAGGTTTAAGTCTTTAGCTCTCATGGTTCTGATGGATTTGGATTTTTTGAGGTGGAGCATGTCCATCAGTTCCTAATTGGACATGGCCTTGTACGTCAGGCAGAGATCACCTCTGAGCAGGCGGTATGCTACTGAATAGAGCTGGAGTTTCTTTAGTCTGGCAGAATAAGACATATGTTGGAGACCCTTGATCGTCTTGGTGAGGTACTTTTGTGGTCTCTAGCTGTTGCAAATACCGGGTGAGGTACATACCAAATGGGGCATTATACTCAATCATGGGTCTGATGAGGGAGGAGTATAAGGGGTACAATGACATCCTTGGATCTGGATGTGAATCCCTTCATGATAAGGTGTGCAAGGTAGAATGTTTTTCTAACCACTTTGGCAACGTGGGTGTCAAATGAGAGGTCACTGTCGACTTGGGTCCCTAGGTCTCTGATTACTTTTTCCGTACTCAGTGGGTTGCTGTCTATGTGATAATTTGTGGGTACTTTGTTTTTCCCAAAGGGGATGACTATACATTTTTTGGCATTTAGTTTAAGGCCATGACTCTGGCACCAGTTGTCCGATGTTCTTCGTCTTCCCTTGCTGCAGTCCTGACAATTGGGTATAGTCCGCGTCCCAGTCGGCCCGAATACCAGAGTATAAGGCTGACGTCGGTCATGGCGCCTTAGACTGGCCAGTGCGTCAGGGTACTAATGCGCATGACCGGCCATTTCCTCAGTCTTTTGCCGCATGGTCCGATGCAGAAGCAGTTTTGCGAGTGCAGGTTGGCGTTCTGAGATTTTCCGAAACCGGAGTTTCAGACCGAATACAGAGTTGGCTAAGTAACCCGCTAGAACATTTTGGTTTTTTCTTGCCTCAGTATTTAAACGGATGTCAGAAAAAGTGAATAACTGTATTTCTTGTGGGAAGCAGATACCGCATAAGGATTTTCATACATTGTGTATACCTTGTTTAGGGCCTGAGCACGACGTTGTTGGTTGCCGCTCTTGTGCTAGATTTAACAAGCGCACTATTAAGAGGAGGCTTGATTGTGCTAGGTTAGTGTTTGGGAAACGTTGCAATTATAATATGCCGTCGGATGCTCCGGCGCCTGCTTCATCCAAGAAGCGCAAAGATAAAACAGTGAAGCCTAGGGGAGAGGAACCGGCAGCCCCGGATGTCGGTCCTTTGGAAGGCTCAGGGGAGCCGGAGGTTTTGCCAGGAGTTTCAATGGAGTCTCAGGCAGATACTTTACTGTTACAGGATGTGCCCTCTCAGGAGGCAGGCCAGGCTGAGGGGGCTTCTCAGGTAACTGTTCTTCCCTCTCTTCCCAAGGTAGTTAGGGCCTCTCCTTCTGTTGCCAAAGCTTCTTTTAGAGGTAGGCCAAGTTCAGTTTCTGTGGGGGCTTCTCCTAGCATTTCGGGCTCTGTGCCTAAGAAACATATGCTCAAAATGGCAGAAGATTTGATTACTCTGATTAGAGGTTCTATGCCCCCACCTGATAAGAGGCCTAGGGTGGAACAGGAGTTTGATAGTTTTGAACAGTGTTCACAGGCTTGAGTCTTCTGGGGAAGACTTGCAAGAGTTTCCTACTTATTCTGATTCTGATGTGGATGATTCCACCCTTCTCCTCCTGAGGATTTTTCATTTTCAGAGACTCTTCACTCCATGAGGGAGCACTTTAAATGGGAAGGCCAAGATTACTCTGACTCTAGAAAAGGCTTAGGGAATTCTTGTTTTGCCTCAGCATAGGCCCTTAGCTATTCCTCCTGTGTTGAATGTGGTGGAGGATGTTTTGCAGAGGCTTCTCTGAACCCTGACTCCTTGCCTCCTGCTCCTGTTAAGCCTGATAGGTATTATAGGGTGCCGAAGCTCATAAGTATTTGTTTAAGAGTCCCAGGGCGGACCCGAAACTGTTTCTCAGGGGCCTAAAGGTGTTAAAGCTTCTGTGGTTAAAAATCCTGTACCCTCTGATAAAGAGGCAAGGGCTTTGGATAGGTGGGGTAAGAAAGTATATACTTCTTCCACTTTGGCCATGAGGGCGTTGAATTGTCAGTTTCATATGCTGAAATATCAGAATTATCTCCTTTCACAATTGAAATCTAAGGTGGATGCTTTGGCGGAAGGTATTGAGTGTAAAGAATTGCTGGATTTGGTTCATGTGTCTGAACAAGTGGGTAAGCATTCTTTGCAGTGTGGTTTTGATGCTGTTCAGGCCTCCTCGAGGGTGGCTGCTACTAGTTCTGTTCTTCGCAGACATGCATGGTTGAAGGATCAGAATTTAGCTGAGCATGTTAAGACCAGGATTTTGGATGCTCCTTTACAGTCTGATGTGTTGTTTGGACCGCCTGTGGAAGCAGTTTTAAAGAAAATGGAGGACAAAGCTAAGTCTATGCAGACTGTTAAAGATTTTGCAGGTGCAGCCTCCAAGTTTAGTAGAAATTGGCCTGCTAAGGGGTGGACATATCCTGCTTATGGTGCCCAGTCTAGGGGTAGGTCTAGGCGTGGTAGGGGCAGGGCTCAAGGTTTGTTTAGGCCTAGATCAGACAGTTCACCTGCTCAGACTTCTGGTGAGGGCAGGGGTCAGTCCTTTCGTAAGCAGAACCAATGACCTGCCTTTTCAGCTGCCAGTGGACTCTCGTCTGGCAGCTCCTTTAGGAGGAAGATTGTCTCTTTTCAAAGAAAATTGGGATTTAATCACTCAAGACAGATGGGTGCTGGATATCATTCATCACGGTACAGATTTTATTTCCACACAATGCCCCTTTCAAAGGCATGCCAGATGTTCCTCCTCCACAAAGAAAAGAGGCTCACAAGCAAGTTTCTCAGTTACTCCAGATAGGGGCTATTCAGCCAGTCCCTGTGTCAGAAAGGGGCTTATTTTATTCTCGCCTGTTCCTAGTGCCAAAGAAGGGGAACACGTGGAGACCAATTTTGGATTTATCTATCCTCAACACTTATCTGGACATTCCCAAGTTCAAGATGTTGACGTTACAGCAACTGTTACCTCTGCTGGGCAAGGATCACTGGATGGTAACTTTGGATCTCAAGGAAGCTTACCTTCATGTGCCCATAAGGCTAAGTTGCAGAAAGTATCTGCGGTTTCGAACTGGAGATTTTCATTATCAGTTCTCTGCATTGCCCTTTGGCTTATCTACTAGAGTATTCACAAAGGTTCTGGCTCCAGTGATAGCTTACTTCAGGCTTCAAGGCATTCAAATTTATCCTTACTTGGACGACTGCCTGATTCTGGCTCAAGAAAAGGAACACCTTCTACAGCATCTGGAATATGTCATAGCAGTGCTAAGATGCCTAGGGTATTCTGTGAACGAAATAAAGTCCAGTCTAGTACCCTCTCAAGACATGTGCTTTCTGGGTGTGAGACTGAATACAGCAGCCCAGATGGCCTTTTTAACCCCGGACAAACAAAAGAGTCTGTCACTTTACTTCCATCAACTATCTCATCAGTCCGTGCTGACTGCAAGGACAGTCCTTCAAGCATTAGGGTTCATGGCATCTTGTATTCTGGTGCTTCCCAATGCCAAACTGCATATGAGGAAGCTGCAATGGTATCTCAAAATGTATGGACACAGCACTGCCAAGATTTGGACACTGTCATTCAAATAATACCTTGCCTTCAAAAGGAATTCTTGTGGTGGGCTCAGGAATGTCACCTAAACAAGGGACTCTCTGTGACCCGGCCAGAGGCGAGTCAGATTTTAACGACAGATGCCTCGGACACTGCTTGGGAGCTCATCTAAATGGAAAGTGGATACAAGACAAGTGGCCTGCCAGACTACAGCATCTACATATCAACATGAAGGAGATGTTAGCAGTCCAGTTTGCATTGATGGCGTTCAAGGAGTTACTTCTTCCAGGGCAGGTGTTGATTCTGACAGACAACACAACTGTCATGTGGTACATCAACAAGCAAGGGGGAACACATTCTTATCCTCTATGCAGGCAAGCAATGATTTTATGGGAGACTGCGTTAAGCCTGCAACTGACTCTTCAGGCAAGGTTTCTGCCAGGAGCACAGAACTCCCTAGCAGATGTATTAAGCAGACATATCATGGATCCCCACGAGTGGAAACTGGATCTTCATGTATTTCAGAAATTGACAGTGTCATGGGGAACTCCAGACATAGATCTGTTCGCTTCTCCACTAAACCACCAGCTGCCAAAGTATTGCACAAAGGGGTTTCATCACACAGCTTGGAAAGTGGATGCTCTGTCTTTCAGTTGGAAAAACCTTCATGTCTATGCCTTTCCACCTCTACCTCTTCTTCCAAAGGTATTACTAAAGGTCAGACAGGACAGGCCAAGGATGATTTTGATAGCTCCAGATTGGCCTCGGCAACACTGGTACCCACTTCTAAGGAGTCTTGTAAAGAAGCCTCCATGGCCTTTACCTCTGATTCCTCATCTGTTATCTCAGAAGGACGGTCATCTGCTCAATGTCAAGCTTCAATCTCTTCATCTCACAGCTTGGCATATTCTGTGTTGAAGCATGGTAGGTCTCAGCTTCCTCAACAAGTTTTAAATGTGATTATGGAAGCTAGAAGGCCTAGTACTAGGAGAGTGTACGAAAAATGGAAGAGATTTTTATTTTGGAGTACAGCAAAGAATTTGGAGATTTCAGAGCCTAATTTGAGTGTGGCTCTTCAATATCTTACTGAATTATTGGACAAAGGTTTGTCTTTCTCTTCCATAAAGATTCATGCTGCAGCAATTTCAGCTCACTATGATTGTGACCCACCTTTGTTTTCGCATCCTTTGTTCAAGCAGTTTCTTAGAGGGGCAAAGAATATAAGACCCCACGTAGAGCTCCTACTCCTGCTTGGGATCTCAATTTTGTGTTGGAAAAACTTACTCTACAACCTTTTGAGCCTGCAGCTACTGCTGAATTGAAATATTTGTCATGGAAGACTGCTTTTCTGTTGGCTATTACTTCTGCAAGAAGGGTGTCTGAGTTGCAGGCCCTTATGGCAGTAGAGCCCTTTTGATTTTCCATAAGGACAGGGTATCATTACGCACTAATCCTTCCTTTATGCCTAAGGTGGTTTCTAGTGTGGCTTTAAACCAAACTATTCATTTGCCTACGTTTTTGCAGATCCTCAAAATAAAGGGAAAAGATTTTGCACACTTTAGATGTACACAGGCAATTGCGTTATTATTTGAGCAGGACTAAAGATTTTAGGCAGTCTCAGCAGTTACTTGTTTCTTTTGCTTTGAGTTCACAGGGCAAGCCTGTGTCAAAACAAACTATTTCTAGGTGGATTGGCTTTTGCATTGCATTTTGTTATTCCCATCATGGCAAACAGGTTCCAGCTGGGATTAGGCCTCATTCCACTAGGGCTACTGCCACTTCAACAGCATTTCTAAGCCGGGTGGCAACTAAGGATATTCTGGAAGCAGCTACTTGGAGTTCAGTGCATACTTTCTCTAGGCATTATCACCTGCCTATATACTCTAAGTCTAGAGCTGGTTTTGCCACAGCTGTTTTACAAGGCATGTTGTCAGCTCCTGCTACTTTATAATTTGCCAGCCTCCCTTACCTCTGCTTTGGGATTCTACCCAATTGTCAGGACTGCAGCAAGGGAAGACGAAGAACATAGTACAGTTTTGTACCTACCATAAATGTAGATGTTCGAGGATTCCCTTGCTGCAGTCCACCCTCCCTCCTTCCCTCTGTGTTTCAGGGTGGTTGTGTAGGTGAGTTTACATGCTTATATTTTTGTATATATTACTGTATATATTGTACATGTTTTTGGTGCAGGTTGTTTTTGGGACTTGTCTTTTTGGGTCTTCTGACATCTGGGGCAAGAAAAGACTGAGGAAATGACGTCGGTCATGCGCATTAGTACCCTGACGTACTGACGTCAGTCTAAGGCGCCATGACCGACGTCAGCCTTATACTCTGGTATTCGGGCCGACTGGGACGCGGACTATACCCAATTGTCAGGACTGCAGCAAGGGAATCCTCGAACATCTACATTTATGGTAGGTACAAAACTGTACTTTTCTGTGAGGCCTTTTTGTAGGATGTATGTGTCCGCTGGTGTATCGACTATGGCGCCTAGTTTGCAGTCATCTGCGAACTTTGTCAGCCACAACCCTCCCATGTTTGCTTTAACATCTGAGAAATAAATGCCGAACAAGTGGGGTCCCAGGACAGATCCCTGTGGGACAGCACTTGTGACTGGCTTTGAGTCTGACATTGCTCCAGTGATTTTAACTTTATGGGTTCTGTCCTTTAGCCAGTTTGCAACCCATCTAGTGACATAAGGGTTTACGTTTAAGCTGTTGAGCTTATCTATGATTCCTGAGTGGGGTATTGTGTCGAAGGCCTTAGCCAAGTCCAGGTAGGCTGTATGGACTGCTTTGCCCTCATCAATGGCTCTAGTGACTGTTTCGAAAGTCAACCAGGTTCAAAAGGTAGGATCTGCCCTTCAAAAAGCCGAACTGGGTGGGGTCAAGTGTCTGTAGGTCCCCAATGTCTCTGTATGAGTTCCGTGATGATTCTTTCCAGAGCTTTGCAGACCAGGCTTGTTAAGCTTAAGGGACGGTAGTTCCCAGGGTCTGTAGAGGTACCCCCTTTGTGGAGAGGGGACCACTGTTGCTGTATGCCAGTGTTCAGGTACATATCCTGTAGTAAGGCTAAGGTTAAATAGCATTTTTATGTGCGGGTTTAGCTCCTCCTGGAGTTCACGTAGCACGCAACCCGGGATACCGTCAGGTCCCATTGATGCTGTGTTTTTAGCTTTGTTGAGGGTGGCTCTCACTTGAACATCTGAGATGACAGGGAGGTTACATTCAGCTGGGATAAGTATTTCATCTTTTGGGGGTGAGGGAGGGGAGACATTTGCACTGAACCTGTCAGCCAGAATATGGCAATATCTGTGGGTTTAGTGTATTTTTTGTTGTTGTGAACTAACTCTGAGCATATCTGAGGGTTTCCGCCCAGGTTTCTAACATAGCTGAAGAAGGCTTTGTGGTTATCTTTAGTGTCCTTAGCGACTTTTCTCTCAAAGTTGGCCTTGGATGTTTTTATAAGAGAACGTAGTTTTCTGCTAGTGTTGATCAGAGATGTCTTCCCTTTATGGGATTTTGCTCTGTCGTGCAGTAGCTTCCTTCTTTTGTTATACAATTTGTTAATGGCTGAGGTCCACCAGACAGGACACTTGCCTTTGGTGGAGAGGGACTTGGATTTATTTGGGATTGCATGATCCATGCATTCTTGGAGATGTCCATAGAAAGCATTTGTGAAGGATTCGGCATTGTGGGATGTGGTATCCACTGGCCCAGTGGGCTTAAAGGATACCATCTCAGTCTTAAGAAGAGTGAAGTCTGATTTTGAGAAGTTTTTCACTGTGGTCTTTTGTGCTGGGGGTGGAGGTGGGATATGTATATCTAGGGTGATTAGTTTGTGGTCAGATCTCACTAGTGAGGGGTATACTTCCGGTATGGAGCATTTTGTCCCCATGTTTGTGATGATCAGGTCTAGTATATTAATCTCCCCTAGTGGGAGAGGTGACTAATTGTTCCAGTACATTTGAATTTATGAATTCCAGGAACCTTTGGGCTAGAGTGTTAGGGCTAGAATAATGTACCCAATCTATGTTTGGGTAGTTGAAGTCTCCCAGTATGATGGTATTTTGTGATGCATTCATATCCTCCAATGCCTTCAGGAAGGTTGAGTGGGGTTCCTGAGATTGGGAGGGTGGTCTGTAACATGCTACCAGTTGTATAGCAGTTTTGCCTATGGTTGGTTGCACCTGTATGGTCTCCAATGCTTCATGTGTTGCTACTAACCTGGAGGTGTGGGTGTCCTTGATAAATATGGACACTCCCCCTCCCTTTGTGGTTCAGCCCGGGTTTGGGGGCCGAAAAGCATGATATGAGGCATAGCCTGGTAGCGCTGGGGTGCTCTCAGGAGCCTTGAACCAGGTTTCAGTTACTGCACAGACGTCCATGTTCTCCATACTGAGGAGTGCAAGTGCCTGCATCTTGATTTAGACTTCTGGCATTGAGCAGCATTACCCTTAGTTTTTTTCCATTTTTGTTTTCTAAGGAGGTGGATTTGTCTTTTGAGCCTTGCCTAAAAAAGGCACTATGGGGGTGGCAAGAGCCTTAGCCAATATCCGGAAGCCCAGTGGTGACGGGTGCAAGCCATCCCTTGTGAAGCAGCGTGGCTTGTCCAACATGTCATCCCAGGCAGACAGACATTGGATCCCCTTAGAATGACACCAGTACTTGAGCCAATTATTAAAGCTGATCATCTTGTCTTTGTATTATGGCATCATTCTTGGTGAGGGCAAGATGCTGCTCAGGGTCAGGGTCATACCAGCCTGGGCTACATAATCAGAGAGCTCCTCTAGGTCTCTTTTCATGTAGTCCAGGGAGGTACGTCTCAGGTCATTCACGCCAGCATGGACAATGACGGAGTCATATTTGTACTTGCTTTGGAGTGACCTGAGTGTGTGTGTTATGTGGCTGATCCTAGCTCCCGATAGGCAGCTCACAGTCACCCTCTCCTTGTTCAGCCTGGTAAGCGGGACATCAGTGTGTCTGACTATAGAGTCACCTATGACTAGTGTATCAGGCATGGTGTTTGGCCTTAAGGGCTGTGATTGATTGACACACTGATTTATTGAAGTATGTGTTGCATGTGTTTTGTTTTGAGGTGGTGGATTTTTGGATGTCTGCTTTGGGAGCCTCTGTTGTTTTGGTAAGTTTTTTATTAGAGCCTCCGAGTATGTCTTTGTGTTTTTATGTGTTTGGTTTGCAGTTGTGGTAGGTCTATGTGGGACTGGGTTTGTTGTGTGTGTGGTTACCATCTCCTCCTGTTTGGTCATACCAGCCCTGAGTTGAGAGAGTTCAGCCTCCAGTTTGGCTATATAGTTGCATCTCTCACATGTATTTGTTGGGAGGAGGAGAGGTTGTCTGTGTACATGAGACAATTGTAGCATTGTCTCAAGATACCCAGATTAACCAGCTGAACTGGAGAGGACGCCAGTAATCTACCACTCAACATGCTAGAATAGTATAAGGGAGTGCTGTGCCTTTAAGGGAAGTGGATATTCACAGGGGTGGTAGGTGGATGTAGTGCTTACTTAGTACGAGAGTGCTTACTTAGAGAAGTTTTGAGAACAAGTGCTAGGCTTATAATATAGCGAGTAGTCTGATTATACCAAGAGTAGAGCTTCCTTAAGGGAAATTTTGAAGAGCAGACTTGGCGGAGCCAGAAGTAGTTTAACCGGCGCAAAAACGCGCAGAGGCGGATTTTAAACAGGGAACTTCAAAAGAGCTAGAAATGGTCCAAAACAACCAATTACTACAGCTCTTGTGCTGAGGTCACTTCCTACAGGGACAGGTAGGCTGCTCAAGGCTCCCCACTCCCACTGGTGAGCAAAGAAACTTCCTTCTATCCAAGTAAGGTAATGGACAACACAGGAACTACACCACAGCCCAGAATACAGCAATGCCTGTAAACTGGTCTAAACTAGTCGAGGAGAGGCGGGAAAACGAGGATTATTTTTTTGTTGTTTTTGTTTTTAGATAGAAACACACAGAACATGCAGAAACAGTAATAAATCAGTTACACAGGCTAGCACACTTTAGTGGGCAGCCTCAACAGTTAAATTAAACAAACAAACTTTCGATCAAATTCGACTAAAAAGTAACTTTAAGTGCAGATATTGAAATAATGCAGCAAACCGCTAAAAAACAGTTTAAGCTTGTTTAGGGTAAGCTAGAGAAGCAATTTCAAGTAAAAAAATCAGCAAAGATACTTAAATCCAGAAAGTAGTCGCTTTTCTGAGTTCTCTGTAGCTAGGACCACTTGTACACAAGTCAAGTATATTTTATCAACCAGAATAAAAGTTGTAGGTAGCAATTAATAGAGTTGTAGGACTTTATCTGAGAGGGGAAGATGGCAAGAGTGGGATAATCTGATTCTTCCAGTAGAACAGGGCAGATTGAGATTACTCAATTTGAAAGGGTATTTCAGAGCTACACAGTTAAGACTCCTATAGAAAGCACAAGCAGAAATCCATAATTCAAAGTGGAAACGTATGACGATGAAACGGGGAAGCTCAAGAACCAATGACAGAGTGGGATTTTGGATGCAGACCTTTAAGAAGAGTAACAATGATCATATAGAATATTATATCCATAAAGTAACAAATTATTCTAAGAACTAAACTAACATGGGAATGGAAAAAGGAGATTCTGCCAATAGGGATGACTGCAATTAGGGATACAGACACTAGGCAAGAGGGGGCTGGAATTTATTGAAGAAAACTGAGAAATGAACCAAGGTATTGGGAGCAAATGACTTGAGGGGGAAAGAAGATAGATTGGGAATTTATTTGGACTGCAGGTTACAGATTGCCTTCCCTGTCCAGGGTTGATAGAGTATTCAAAGAGAAAGAAATAGGGGTCCATTACTAAAGCTTGTGGCCACCAAAATCTCTCGAGCTCCACCCTTACCCACAATGCACCAAGCTCTAGCATAGCTCTGATCTCGTTTGACACTTTACGAGAAAAGATGTGGTCAGCCTCAGCTCTCGAGTTTTTCTCAGGTAAGTATGTTTTTCTCTTAGTTTCCATTTTACTCATTTTAAATCTTATATTACTCCCTTACTCCTCTTACACTTAGTGTAATATTTGTCTACCATTATTGGTAATTTTTTCCTTGTTTTCTGCTATTGTTGCACGCTATTGTAGTCCTTACCATTCCTGGTATTTCCTTTTTTCACTTTATTCTCTTAAATAAATAAAAAAAAAGTTTCCTTTACTTTTTTTTCTTTACTTTCTTTTTTCGTGTTGCTGGTAAATGGAAAATAGACCTTCCAGTTTTAGAAAATGTCAAAAGTTTTGGGCACAAATCACCCATTTCAGACTCCCATGTGTTATGTGTTTACTGCTTGGGCCCATAACATCTCCAAGAGAATTGTTTAATTTGAAGGAACGTCAATCATAGAGCAGTAACCATCAGGAAGAATAAATTAATATTGAAGGGATTGCTTCTGTCAACCTTCGGTGAAGCTTTTTCTAGGGCTCAATCCCCCAAAACAAAAACTAAGGACCCTCTGCCCAAGTCTCTAAGACCCTTTATTTCCTCAACTCCATCTTCAGACCCACCAAAGAAAGAGCCAAGACCGGATCCAAAATCTTTTCAGAATCACTGTCCTTTGGATCTGACAAAGAAGTCAATGGATTCAGGTTGTTCAGATCCAACAAAAAAGATCAACGGATCCAAGTCCTTTGGATCTGAAGATACTACTTAGGAAAAAAATACTCACCAACATTGAACCCAGTACCTTCCTGGGTTCCCTTGCATTTTTTGGAAAGATGTTGTTGGAGGTCACCGTCCCTTGCCTAATCTCTTTTATCCCAGGAGTTTTGACTGAGGAAGATGTGGACAGAATGATGGAGAGGTTCCTCTCAGCTCAGCTACATATGAGTATTCTTTTGGCTCCTACCCCCTCGGGTTAGGAAGCCCGACCATCTACCACATCACCATTACTTGTTCCTTCTCTGATCTCTCCGGTTGCTTCAGAGTCCCTGGATCTGAACCTTCTCGGTCCGTCTGGCTCATATCTGAAGATACCTTTATCTTCAGATCCAAAATTTTCTCTGAGTGTACTGGCTCTGACATCTTCAGTTCCAGATGACTTCGGAGCTGAAGCTGCCTTATAAGGTCCAAGGAATTGGAGTCAACTCCTAGGTTTTCAGAGCTCTCTCTACCCCTTGGGACTTCTGCATTGGACAGCTTGTCTCAGACTTCCTCTTCAGGAAGACTGCTCTTGGGGCAGATGGAGGATTCAGCACAGAAGCCTGCCTTCTCAGAGCCAGTCTTTTCTTTCTGTCCAGAGCAATCTGCCTTCAAGGTAATGAAGAGAGTATTCTCTGTGACAGGACAGATGGATCCAACCTCGTCTGATCTCCAGTTTGATACCCAAATGTCTGTGTGCACCTCTGGGACAGCCAGCTCAAGGCCCACCGACCAACCAACATGGCTTTATGATCTCAACCAACACTTCACTGGAACATCCCACCTATTAAGGCCCTAGGAAGAGGACTTACAAGAGGAGGCCCTTAGACTCTTCGCAAGAGTCTGTCACTGCGGATACTGATTTTGATGAAAGAAGTGCCCTCACAATTACCTCCAGAAGACATCTCATTTGGAGACCTTCTTGAGATCCTTAAGCAGAGAGGTGGTTGTTCCTCCAGCAACACTTCAGCAGAAGAATAAGTATTTCTGGAGGCCTTTGGAGCTGGCCCATCTACCTCCTGGGTTACTCTGCCCACCGATGCGCTCATTAATTTGATCTCTAGGTGGGCAAGGAAGGAACTTTACTCAATTGAGCCAATCTTTAAGAGGTCAAATCAGATTCTGGCTCCACCTATAGGGAAGGAGTTTGGGAGTAAGTGGGTGCCTGTGAATGCTGTAGTAATGGCGGCGGCCACCAAGAAGGCACTTGCTGAACAAAGTTCCTCTGTTTATCCCCTAACAAGGAATCTAAGGCAGTGGACAGATTTTGAAACCATGTATATGCATCAGCGACCTTTGCCCTTAGGTTGCTGAACTATTTGGCACATTTTACTAGACTACAAAGGGACCTGATCATGGAATTTAAAAAATCCTTTCCAGGACCATGATTGCTGAGGCTCAGTTTTCTGTGGCCTCTGTGATGACCCACCACTGGACAAGTAATCAAGGAGCCTCAAACCTCACCACTGGCACCTGTGGGGAATATTTACTGTGAGGATAACAAATACACAGTATTTCCAGATGCAGTTCTCTGCATCAAGTGCAATTTCCCTTAAGAGCACATAGAGACCACATCCCTCTTTCTCCAGATCCCCAATAAGGCTGCCCACTGGCACAGCTATAGAGTTGAGTCCTTAGCCAGGGTTCCAAGCCACGTCCTCCAACACCCTCTCTGTCCAACCAATGCTTCTTGTTGCTGCCCAAGTAGCTGACACACAAACTCTTGGAGATGTGTTTTACACACACACACACACACACACACACACACACACACACACACACACACACACACCTGGGACAGGGTTACTTGCTGTGCCTCCCTCTGCTCAGAGTATAAGATCATTACCACTGCTACTACAACCCCTCGCCAGCTACATTAAGGCCCTTAACAAAGGGTGTCCAGTTTTACTGTGCAATATTAATACTAATACATTTGGTAGTTTGACCAAGAGCAAGGCTATTAGGAGTGGCCTACACAGTGTCACCCAAAGAAATATGCAAATACTCTCAAAACTTAAAATATCTCTATAAAGATCAGCTACAATGAAAGGTTTAAATATATTTAATAATAAATAATAAAATAAGACAATTCTAAATATGTATTCACAGTGACATCAGAGTTTAATTCACAGGAAACCTTTAAAATAACATTGTAGGACAGGCTCAGATAAATAAAAACAAAATCTAAACTAAATTTCATTATATTCCTGACTGAATCTAAGAGAATTACTATACCCTAATAATTTACTTAATAGAGCAAGGCAGATGTGGCGAGTGGTCCTCCTTGTTGTTGTCAGGCCCAAGACAGAATACCACATGCTCTGTCTCACTAAGAGACTTCTCAAAATAATATATAAAATATTACTGCTGAGATGGCATGCAGAATGACATAATTTCTGGTCATCTGACTTCTAGCGCCCATGCAAAACCCTCATTGCTGGAAGCTGGCAGAACTTCGCGCCTACCTGTAAAAATACACACACAAGGGCTTTTGCCCAGATCTTTGGCAGGTGCTGGAAGTCGTAAAACAATTGCATACCTGTATGCTTTTAGTGACTAGTTCACCCCAAAGACAATACAGAAAGCTCTGTAGTACAGACTTTGTGTCTCTGGCTGCCTTGAAACCTGTGAGATAGCATCGTTATGGCCTAACCTGTAAAGTGATTTAATTTCCGATATTTTCCTAAAGTTTGCTGGACTGAGGTTAACCTTTCATTTTCCCCTGTTAAAACATATACATTTAAAGAGTTATAATAGTGCATGTATATTTCTGTTCTCTCCAGTAAGGCACACTGTGGATATATTTCAAACATAAGCACTTAAAAAAATACCTTTTCAGCACAAGCGTCTGTACAAATCAGTTTGATGTACACATGACATACTGTTCTAACACATTTGTAACACAGGCATCTGGTATAAATCAGTTTGATATTCACAAATGACATACAATTTACAAAATTCCAGCTAACTGTGCTGGTAGTACCGCCTTTCATCACACCCCCCTTTGAAAACTCAAGCTAGTTTTTCAAGCCCCCATTGAGAAATGGTGTTTGACAGGGATGAGCCTTTCTGGAATACATTACCCCATACCCTGTCTTGAGATCCCAGCTGCTTTGGCATTGCTGACTCCATTACAGTGTTACACTGTCATATCATATGCCTGCAACCTTATGCTCCACCATAGTAACTTGAGATTTTACTGTCTGGCTCACTGTAGCCATAGATTCCCCCTCAGACTCTTCCTGCCACCTACTGCAAATATTCAGCACAATGGTCTCCCTGTCATGGTAAGGTTTCAAGGGGTTGCAGTTTGTGCCCCTGCCCAGCAGTTTTACCATGTAGTTAACATCACTGACCTTTCATGCCACTTTGAAGGGGCCCTCCCAAGCTGCCTGCAGCTTATTGTGTCTGAGTGGAATGAGAACCATAACCTGCTGCTCCACAGTATACTCTCTGGCTCAAGCATTCCTGTCATGCCAGACATTTTTCTGCTGTTGGGCTCCTGCCAGGTTCTCCTGGGCCAAGCCCATGAGTTCCCTGAAGCTTGTCCTGAGGTTTAGGACATACACCACAAAAGACTCCTTGTGGGATTCACACTCACCTTCCACTCATTGTAAATCAAATCTAGAGGTCCCCCTCACCCTATGCCATACAGCATCTCAGAAGGTGAGAAACCTGTTGATTCCTGGGGCATCTCTCTCTAAATAAACAGATGTGGTAAATATTTGTCCCATTCCCTCTTAAACAGGTCTGCAAATGCCTGTAGCATGGTCTTTAGTTTAGAGTTTAACCTCTCCACAAGACCATTAGTCTGAGTATGGTGGGGGTGGTCTTTAGATGCTTTACTCCACAGTGCTACCACAGACAAGCCAGCAGGTCTGACATGAAATTGGCACCTCTGTCAGTATTTCTTGTGGGAACCTGCCCTGCTGAAAATCTCTAACAAAACATTTGCCACCTTTTCTGCCTCAGCGGAGGACAGAGCCACCACTTCAGGGTATCTCGTAGCATAATCTACTACCACTAGGATATACTTCTTCCCTGTGGAACTTTGGGTACTCAGAGGCCCCACAGTATCCACAACTACCCTCTTTAATAGCTCCGCAATCTCAGGCAAAGGCATTAAAGGAGCTCTGACCTTGTCTCCTGCCTTTTTTTGACACTGCTCACAGGTCCTGCAATACCCTGTTACATTCCTTGCAATCCCAGGCCAGTAAAAGATCTGCATAATATGTCTCTTGGTATGCTTTATGCTCATATGACCTGCAAAAGGAAAGGTCATGGGCTATGTCTAGAAGTGCCAGAAGTGCTGGGTGCTACCAACTGCTGTATTCTCTCACCCTCTAGCCATCCCTCAGGGGTCCATTCACTCTACAGTAACCCTTTTTTCCAGTATATGAAATTCCCTTTTCCTTGAGAATCAGGCATCTCCCTAGCTACATCCCTCAAGTCTTGTAATGCTTGGTCTGAAAGCTGATCCTGTCTCAACTTTCTCTTTCTAACCTTTCCCAGCTCCCCTTCCACAGGAAGTCTAGTATCCTCTAACAGCGGTGCCTCAATTTCAGCATGGGTACTACCTCTGGCCTTGCAGTCAGTGTATCCAAGAGGACATCAGTACCCACCAGCAGCTGTGGCTCACCTACAGACTCACTGCTACAGGGTAGCTCCCTCCTGAAGTAGCCACCTCACGAGGCCTGACTTCAAGTGTGCGGTCTATGTCCCCCCAGGCTACCAGACCCACATGCCTGCCTCCAAGCCTGACTGCATGTACCAGCATGCACAAAAGGTACTGCATTATCAGAATCAGTCCCTATCAGGACATCTGCAGGGATATCCTCAACCATACCTACTTGCTTGCTTCCTTTTCCACCCTCCCAGTCAAGTTGAACCCTAGCCAAAGGTATTTGGAATGGGGTCCCTCCTAAAACTCTGACTAGACTGCCTATACAAGTAGTGCTCCCATTTAACCATTGCAGGCTTCATAATGGTTAGGTCAGAGGCTGTGTCTGTATTAGCAGTGGCCTCTTTCCCATTTACTAAGATAGAATATAACCTGTTGTGGTAGTTTGGTACCCTTGTTGTCTCCAGACAGCTTACCGCAGACATTCTGTTATTCCCACTTGTTGGTTCGCCTACCTTTATTTCCTCACCTTGCCTCTGTGGACATCTGTATGGTACACAGCCCTACTGGTTGTATTTATAACATTTAACACCTGATCCTGGCTGTGTACTTCAACTAGTGGCTTCCCCTGTTACTGATGGACTCTGTGTGTGGCTTAGGCTGATCTGTGGGTGGCTTAGGCTGCATATCAGGAGTTCCCTTATATCCATGTGCAGTGCTGGATATCCCTTTCCTGTGCAGTGCTGCCCTGCTTGCTAGGTATAGGTCTCCTGTTTTCCTCAGCTCATCTGCGGTGTAGCATTCCCTGTTTGCCAACTGGATTCTCATGTACTCAGGCAAAGTGCCAAGGGCTTGTTCCCTCACCAAAAGGTCTGCCGGCCCTTCAGAAGTGGTTACCTGATGCCCACTCACCCACCTTTGAAAGTAAGTGCTTACCTCAGCAATGTAATTATGCATACTTTCATCTGCCTTGCATCTATGCTCACAAAACTTCTATAAGCTTCAGGTGTAAACTTGAAGCATTCCAGTAAACATTTATTAACTGTATTATAATTTAAGCAATCAGTATCAGACAATTTAGAAATAGCAGTTACAGCTTTACCATGGAGTAAGGGGGTCAGGAACCGTACCCAGAGCCCTTGGTCAACATTAAACTATTTACATCCTTTCAGACATATGAATAAAACTATCAAAATTATCACCCTCTGTAAATTGTGGAAGAAATTTATTGACCTTTATTGCTTCTGTGGTTCGGTTATTCCCTTCATTACCTCTATGACCCTGGGAACGAGTCAGTATCTCCTTTTAATGTTGCCTTTTCCTCTCATTTTCTTTGGCTTCCAGATGTCTCGGTCACTTTTTTCTTCAGCCTCCAAGTACTGCAGTCTCTCAGATGATTCCAGTTCTGAATGTTTGGCCTCCAGTTCAAGTCTGTTTAACTCGAGACAGATTTTTACGTCCTCTGAGGAAAAGTTGAACTGTCCATTTTCTGAGAGCTGCACATCCCCAAGGTGAGTTTGGCTGTTTTCCTGGTTGCTGATATATGATGCAGCTGTGACTAAGGCTGCAATCATTTCCCCATTAGTCAGGTTGGTGTGCACCAACCCTTTGGCTTGGCACATCACAGCCAGCTGGCCTCTTGTCAGCTTGCCAATAATCCACTGCTGACATCATTGCCTGCTCTCCCTAACTAAGCTAACAAAAAATAAAACTATTGTGATGTGAAACTCTGAATGTCTACCGTGTGGCTGCTTAACACCTTCTTTAATGACAGCTGTTAACAGGCTACAAGAGTTCAGTATCAGTATTCACACCATTGTGACCAATATGTGATGTGGTGATCCCACCACTGCCACCAAATGTGATGTGGATAGTCCAGTACTGCCAACCAGTATGTGATGTGAATGTCCCACCATTGCCAACCAATATGTGACGACCCTCCAGGCTATGGGCCAGTAATCAAGGAGCCTCAATCCTCACTACTAGCACCAGTTGCAGACGTTCACTGGGAGGATAACAGGTTCACACACAGTATTTCCAGATGCAGCTCTCTGCATTAAGTGCAATTTCCCTTAAGAGCACACAGAGAGACCACAGTCTGTCTGGGGCTGTTTTTTTTCCCTTTCTTCATATCCCCAATAAAACTACCCACTGGCACAGCTATAGAGTTGAGTCCTTAGCCAGGGTTCCAAGCCAAGTCTTCCAACACTCTTTCTGTCCAACCAGTGCTTTGTGTCCATGCCCATGTAGCTGACACACTCAGTCTTGGAGATTTGTATTGTGCGCGCACACACACACACACACACACACACACACACACACACACACACACACACACACACCTGGGAAAGGCTGGCACAGGTTTACTAGCTATGTCCCCTTCTGCCCAGACTATAAGGTAGTTACCCCTTTCATCAGAACTCCTCGCCAGCTACCTTAAGGCTCTTAAAGGGTGTCCAATTTTACTATATAATATTATTACTAATACAAATGGTAGTTTGACCAAGAGCAAGGCTATTTGGAGTGGCCCACACAGTGTCACCCAAATAAATATGCAAGTAGTCTCAAAACTTAAAATATCTCTACAAAGATCAGCCACAGTGAAAGGTTTAAATATATTTAATAAATAATAAAAACAAGACAGTACTACTAAATATGTATTCACAGTGACATCAGAGTTAGATTCTTAGGAAACATTTAAAATAACATTGCAGGACAGGCTCAGGCAAAGAAAAAAAAAACAATATCTAAACTAAGCTTCACTATATTCCTGGCTGAATCTAAGAAAATTACTATACCCTAATAACTTACTGAATAGAGCAAGGCAGGTCATGTGATGAGTGGTCCTTCTTATTGTTGTCAGGCCCAAGACAGAATGCAGTATGCCCTGTCTCATTAAGAGACTTCCTAAAATATCTAAAATATTACCGCTGGGATAGCTTGAGAATGACATAATTTCTGGTCACCTGACTTCTAGTTGCTATGCAAACCCCCCATTGCTGGAAGCTGGCAGGACTTAGCACCTACCTGTGAAAATACACACGCAAGGGTTTTTGCTCAGATCTTTGGCAAGTGCTGGAAGTCATAAAACAATTGCATACTTCTTTCATTGTAGTGATTAGTTTACCCCAAAGACGATACAGAAAGCTTCATAGTACAGACTTTGTGTCTGTGGCTGCCTTGAAACCTGTGAGATAGCATCTTTATGGCCTAGCTAGCCTGTAAAGTGATTTAATTTCAAATATTTTTATAAAGTTAGCTGGACAGAGGTTAACCCTCCAGTTTCCTCTGTTAAAACCTATACATTTAAGCAGTTACAATAGTGCATGTACATTTCTGTTTTCTCCAGTAAGGCACATTGTGGATACATTTCAGACCCAAGCACTTTACAAATACTTTTTCAACAGAAAGGTCTGTACAAGTGACTTTGATATACAGATGACATACCGTTCATATACATTTGTAACACCAGCATGTTATATGATATACAGTTCTAATACATTTGTAACACAGGCATCTTGTATAAATCAGTCTGATATTCACAAATGACATATAAATTATTTACAAAATTCCAGCTAGCTGTACTGGCAGTACCTCCTTTCATCACAACCACTCAATTGGCTACCTACCCATCCACTTCAAATTCGTCCATGAGGCTTATCTTACATGCAGCTGAAGGTGCCTCGAGGGGAACAGGTTCAAGAGTATTCATTAAGAGGCATGCCTGGATGCGTTTTTGTGATTTTGCAGAGTCTTTTAAGTCCTAGTTCATCAGTGCACTCTTTGACGGCAGTTTGTTTGGTCCAAAAGTGAAAGACACACAATCCAGGTGTGAAAAGGATGGATATACCCTGTCTACAGTGCGTGTACATTTTTGACCCCTCAAAGATCCTTTTCTAGGAATCAACAAGGTGGTCAGAAAATGTGGTTCAGAAAGTCCTAGTGTCCTTTCAAGGACACACGTGGAGATAGTTTCCCTAGCAGCAGAAGGGGGAACTATAATTGACTGTGCCCACGTGGCAGAGGAGGACTACAAAACCAGGGGGTCCATAGATTATTTTTCTGATGGACCCTATCAGTGCTCCTGAAAGGATATCCGGTTGTCCCCTTGTGAAGGCGCTCTTGAAAGGAGGTCCAGTTGTCCGCCTCTGGAGGCAATCTGGGGTTGACTATCCTTGCACAACAGAGCCTGGCTAGATATAACAAGAAATGCTTAGGTGCAGAGGATTATTTTCAGAGGTTATAGAAATCCCTTTTCCCTTCCACCTCCAACTGTATGCAAAATTCCCAGTGTTCCACCCAGTCAGAGTAGAGCAGCAGCACTAGAAATACAAAAGCTGCTAGAAAAATTAGTCATCTAGGAGGTCCCACCAGACCAGATGGAGTCTGAAACTTACTCAGGATTCATTTTACTGCCAAAGAAGACAGGGGACTTTTGGATCTCAAGATCTTGAACAAGTCCATTCAACATATAAAGTTTCAGATGGTCACAGTTCAGTTCATTCTACCCTTCTTGGGCAAGGACAACAGGATGTGCTTGATAAACCTTAAGGATGTGTGCTATCACATAAAAATGATCAGACAATCCAGAAGGTATTTACGCTTCCGGCTGGGAGGCAGTCACTATCAGTTGAGAGCACTTCCTTTTGGACTCACCACAGCCCTCAGGGTGCTCACCAAATGCATGGCAGTGATAGCAGCTCACTTCAGACTGCAGGAATTCCGAGTGTTTCCATATCTAGATGACTGGCTCATTAATACCCCAATCAGGCATCCACTAATAAGAGCAAGAGATCAGAAACCCCAGACTTGCTCCCTTCTGGGGAATAATCATAAATTACAACAACTCTCAGTTACAACCGACTCAAACCTTGGAATTTGTAGGAGCAGTCTTCAGCATAATGTCAGTTACAGATTCTCTTCCTCTCTGACTATTAGATTCAATGTCATGAAAATAATTTGCAATACCAAAATTTCAGCCAGGTTGATCCTTCAAGCTCTGGAGTCAATGTCAGCTACCATAATGTTAGTTTCTCTTGCAAGATTTCATATTAGTATTCTTCAGTGGATGGTAGCAGCACAGTGATCGATTGTTTGTCAACACATGTCAAAACAAATAATCACTCAGGCTTGCAAGAGATACCTCTAGTGGTGGATTCAGTTAGATCAGGGTCTACAAGGCTGTTCTTTCATTCTCCCTCAACACAAGGCCATAGTGATCAAGGATACATCCAAGATTGGTTGGGGGGTACTTAACAGTCCAAGGCACTTGTTGCCCTGAAGAGGCCAATTTGCATGTCAGTGTCCTAGAGACGAGAGTAGTGCGGTTAGCATTGCAGGCCTTCCAGGGCATTCTCCCTTTATCCAGGACCCTTTAGGGATAATTGTAATTCAAACACACAATAAATCAGTAGTTTGATACTTCAACAAACAAGGAGGAACCAGATATTAGCCCGTGTGTCAAGAAGCACTTAGAGTGTGGCAACGGGCGATTTCATCCAACCACTTTCTCATAGTAAAAGACATTCCGGGAATGTCCAGTGTGATAGGAGATGAATTGAGCTGGTCCATTCTTCTGCCTCATGAGTGGTCCCTCAACATGAAGGTGACAGAAATGATTTTCCATCAGTGGGGTCAGCCTTGCTGCAATCTTTTTGCTTCTCCTCTAAACAACAAATGCAGCAGTTACTTTGCCCTAATCCTCCTCCTGGGGAATCAGCAAGGGGAGCTGTACTCCAAGACTGCCCCCCCTGGTGTTCTTTATGCTTATCTGCCAATCCCCCTAATTCTAAAATTTCTACAGAAAGCTGCTAAGTTGAAGAGCAAAGTCATCCTCATTGCATCTTACTGGCCTCAACAGATTTGGTTCCCCTTCCTTTGGCCTCATCTGCTTTACCAACCTTGGATTCTGGATCCATTACCAGACCTCCTTCTCACCCAACAGCTGTAACTCATCCGGATAGCTCAAACCTCAAGCTGACAGTGTGGTTTCTCCAATTCCATTAATAGCCAGACAGTCGGTGCTGTCTTCCCCATCTGTCATATTCTTTTATCTTCCCATAAGCCTTCTACAAGAAAACTTTTCACAAATAACTTTGTGCGCTGGGCACAACAAAAGCACATTGACACCTTCTCACCTCCTGTAGAAAGTATACCTGAATTTTTAGCCGCAATTTTTAATGAGGGAGCTGGCTCCTCAACGATTAAAGTTCAGTTAGCAGCAATCTCTAATTTTCGTATTGAATTTGAGAATTCGTCTGTCGCCTCGTCTAAACTTTGTAAAGCATTTTTGAGAGGCACACTCCTGCTGAGACATCCATATAAAGATCCTACTCCACCATTGGATTTGAATTTAGTACTGCAGGCCTTAGTTCATTCTCCCTTTGAACCAGCAGCAAAATGCGATCTCAAGTTCCTGACCTGGAAAGCTGTCTTTCTAGTGGCCATTATTTCTACTAGAAGAATTTCAGAACTTCAAGCATTGTCCTCTAAAGCTCCCTTCTTGAGCTTTCATAAAGATAGTCACTTTATGTACCAGTGCTTCTTTCCTTCCTAAGGTGGTGTCATAATCTAATATCAGTCCTTTCATTTTCCAGTTTTCTTTCCTAAATTTACAAGTAAGGGTGAATATATGTTGCATTTATTAGATGTTCGCAGACAATTACATTTTTTACTTACACAGAACAATATAAATTAGGAAGATTAATTGTGTCCTGTGCAAATTCTAAATTGGGCAAACCAATTATAAAGGTAACTTTAGCCAGATGGCTGCTGAATTGCATTTCATTTAGCTATAACAACTCGAGTCTAATCTTACCAAATCCTTTAAGAGCCCACTCAACTAGATCCATGGCAACTTTGTCAATGTTTCTATCTAGGACTTCCGTGGGTGATGTATGTGTGGGTGCGACTTGGGCCAGTCTTCATATCTTTACCACTCATTACAAATTGGATCTGTTCTTGAGGGGAAGAGCAGCCTTTGGCTCAACTGTGCTCAGGAATATCCTTCCTTAGTCTACCTGGGACTTTGGGTAGCTAGGGACTCTGTCCCAACAGTTGAGGATAGAATGAAAATTAACATCATCAGATAAAAAAAAGTTGTGTACTTACCATAGCGTTCCATCTGTGTTGTCTATTTTCATTCTTCCTCGGCTTCCCTCCCTCCAACCCCCGAACCCTTCTCGCAATGAATTTCTGGAAGAACAAGAGATTATATGGACACCACTGTTCTTAATGTTGAACTCCAGATATGGTCTTTCTGTCAGGAAAGTTATACTAGTTCTTTATACTTTATGTAAAACCGCAAACAAGATCTGAGGTATGTTAGGAGTTTGTGCATTATGGGTAAGGGAGGAGCTCGAGAGCTTTTTGTGGCCAAGAGCTTTAGTAATGTCCAAGTCAGATCAGAGGATCGGATCCAAACCTAACATATGAGGAAGAATCACTTCAGTCTGATAGAAAGTGAGAAGGCAGGTTAGTTGAGCACCTTGTATGCCATGGAAAACCTTTCCTGTGTTCTGATGGTAGGAAGGCAAGGATGGTCTTTACTGTTTCATTATCTAATTGTGTTACCTTTTGTAATGTTTATTTGCGTATTTTACCTTTGCATTAGTGTATCTGACTGGTTCCATTTTTTGTGTGTATGCGTGTTGTACCTTCTACATACTTTGTCAAGGCTTTCTAACTGGTTTCTTCTTTTTTTAATGCCTTGCTGCACTTAGTCTGAAATTCTGTTCTGTATTATCGTTTTGGCTGCTTCTAGTTATCTTTATCTGATATACTTGTCCTTGTTACTTTATAGATGGTTGCACCTGTTCTTAACTGATAAACTTGTTTTTGCATTTAGATTTTTTTTTTTATTTTTGCTTTTATACTTTTACCCCACTGTCATACCTTACTGCACTTTGCCATTTATACTGCACTGTGCTGTATCTAAGTGGGTTCTATTGCCCTTACCTGATTTATGCAGCTACTTGTAGTCTTAAACTATTTCTCCCTTTAAATCTATTTTGTCCCTTATTACATTTTTATCCATGTTTGCATACTCTGCTGTAGTGTGTGTTTTTGAAGTGTGCTTTAATTGTGACATTGGTGTATTGTGTTGTGTGTTTTAAGCCTCCTTTAGTTGTGGCAGTTGCATACTTCACCGCATTGGTTTACACCTGCCTAAGTTGTGGCACCTCTGGTGGCAGTGTGATTCTTGATTGTGTTAATATTCCATGTTGTGCACACCATGTTATGTATTTGCATTACTTTAGTATATTATGTTTTCTTTAAAACTGCTTTATTTGCAGCGTCTGTACCTGCATTATGACCCACTGTACTACACAGAACTGTCCAAGCTTGCAGTAGTTGTGACATCCATGCCTGCATTGTGCTCCCAATCCAGTTTTGGGGGGCCTGATGTTCTTCGTCTCACATTGCTGCAGTCATGACCTATGGGTAGTCCGCTGTCCTCTGTCGGCCCGAATACCAAAGGGCTAGACTGGCGTCGGTCATTGTCGCTTGGGTCTGACGTCAGCACGCAGTAGTACTTAAGTGCATGACCGACGCCATATCCTCAGTCTTTCTTGCCGCGTGGTCCGAAGCAGAAGCAGTGTTTGCGAGTGCCATTCGGCGTTCTGAAATTTTCGTTTTCCGAGTTTCAGACCGAAGACCAAGTTGGGCTAAGTACCCGTTAGAAATTTTGTTTTTTCTTGCCTCAGTTATCCGGATGTCAGAAAAAGTCAATAATTGCATTTCTTGTGGGAAACAGATACCTCATAGGGATTATCATTCTCTCTGTATTCCTTGCTTAGGGCCTGAGCACGACGTAGTCGGGTGTCGCTTTTGTGCTAGATTTAATAAGCGCACCATTAAGCGAAGGTTAGACTGTGCCAGGCTTGTTTTCGGTAAGCGGTGTAACTATAATATGCCATCGGATCCTCTGACGCCCGCTACCGCTAAGAAGCGCAAGGATAAACCCTTGAGGTCTAAACCGGATGAGTCGTCTGTTGCGGACGCCGGTTCTTCGGAGCCTCCGGTTGAATCTATGGATCCTGCCGAGGGTTTGGCTGAACCCCAGGGGGAACCTTTGCTTTTACAAGAGTTGGCCTCTCAGGAGTTAGGACAGGCCGAGGGTGCTTCTCAGGTTTCAGTAGTTCCACCCTTACAAAAGGTTATTAGGCCTTCTACTTCAGTGGCTAAAGGTCATGCTAAGGCCAAAACTGGTTTTGTTGGTCCTGGACATTCTTCTAGCTCTCCAGCCCCTGTTCCTAAAAAACATATGTTGAAAATGGCAGAGGACTTGATTACTTTGATCAGGGGCTCTATGCCCCCCCCAGAGAAAAGGCCTAGGGTGGAGAAGATTTTTCCTTTTCTGAAACTTTACATACCATGAGGGAGCATTTCAAGTGGGAAGGTCAAGATTTTTCAGATTCTCGGAAAAGGCTTAGGGAATTTTTATTTCTGCCACAACATAGGCCCTTGGCTATTCCTCCTGTCTTAGATGTTGTTCAGGATGTGTTTTCTGAATCTTCCCTTAATCCTGATTCTCTGCCTCCAGCTCCTGTTAAGCCTGACAGGTATTACAGAGTTCCAGAAGCACATAAGTACTTGTACAAGAGTCTTAGGGCTGATCCGGAAACCATTATTCAAGGCCCTAAGGGTGTTAGGGCTTCTGTGACTAAGAATCCAGTCCCTTTGGATAAAGATTCTAGGGCGTTAGATAGGTGGGGGAAAAAAGTGTACACCTCCTCTACATTGGCTATGAGGGCTTTGAATTGCCAATTTCATATGCTGAAGTATCAGAACTTTTTATTAGGGCAATTGAAATCTAAGGTGGATGCCTTATCTGAAGGTATAGAGTGTAAGGAGCTCCAGGAGTTGGTTCGTGCATCTGATCAGGTTGGCAAGCATTCTTTGCAGTGTGGGTTTGATGCTCTTCAGGCTTCTTCTAGGGTGGCTGCTACAGGTTCAGTTATTCGTAGACATGCCTGGCTTAAGGATCAAAATTTGTCAGAACATGTAAAGGCTCGAATTTTGGATGCTCCTCTTCAATCTGAAGTTCTTTTTGGTCCTCCTGTGGAATCAGTTTTGAAAAAGATGGAGGATAAGGCTAAGTCTATGCAGACGGTCAAGGATTTTTTGCAGGTGCAGCCCCCTAAGTTTAGTAGGCCTGCTAGGGGATGGTCTTACCCTTCTTCGGATTATCAGCCTAAGGGCAGGTCTAGACGTGGTAGAGGCAGGGCTCACGCTCAGGGTTCCTTCAGACCTAGGACTTGGAGTTCTCCTGCACAGTCTTCTGGTGAGGGCAGGGGTCAGTCCTTTCGTAAGCAGACCCAATGACCTGTATCTTCCGCTGCCAGACCCTCCCTTACTGGCAGCTCCTCTAGGAGGAAAGTTGGGACTTTTCAAAGAAAACTGGAATTTGATCACACAAGACAAATGGGTGTTGGATATAATAAATCGAGGTTACAAGTTTTATTTTCACACTTTTCCTCCTTTCAAGGCATGCCGGATGTGCCTCCTCAGCAAAGACTGGAGGCTCAGAAGCAGATTTCTTTACTTTTGCAGATGGAGGCGATTCAGGTGGTCCCTCCTTCAGAAGCAGGTCTAGGATTTTATTCTAGTCTATTCCTGGTGCCAAAGAAAGGAAGCACTTGGAGGCCAATTCTGGATTTGTCCATTCTCAACACCTACTTGGAAATTCCAAAGTTCAAGATGTTAACATTACAACAACTTCTGCCTATGATAGGCAAAGATCATTGGATGGTAACCTTGGATCTCAAAGAGGCGTATCTTCACATCCCTATCAAGCCCAGCTGCAGGAGATTCCTGAGATTTCGGGCTGGTACTTCACATTATCAATTCTCTGCATTGCCCTTTGGCTTATCTACTGCACCCAGGGTGTTCATGAAAGTTCTGGCTCCGGTGATTGCTTTCTTCAGACAGGGAGGAATACAAATTTATCCTTATTTGGACGATTGCCTGATTCTTGCTCAAAACAAAGACAAATTACTACAGCATCTCCAGTATGTAATGACAGTTTTAAGGTGCTTAGGGTATATTGTGAATGAAACAAAGTCAAGTCTAGTGCCCTCTCAGGACTTGTGCTTTCTGGGTGTGAGACTAAATACAGCCTCTCAGATGGCATTTCTGACCCCGGACAAACAAAGAACTCTTCCTCTCTATTTCCAACAGTTATCAGTAATGTCCAGGCTGACTGCAAGGACAGTCCTCCAAGCCTTGGGGTTCATGGCATCTTGCATTCTAGTACTTCCCAATGCCAAACTGCATATGAGGAAGCTACAATGGTATCTCAAAAGTGTGTGGACTCAACACTGCCACAGTTTGGACACTGTCATTCGGATTATACCTTGCATCCAGAAAGAATTGCTTTGGTGGGCTCAGGAATGTCGCCTAAACAAGGGACTCTCTATGTCCAGACCAGAGGCGAGTCAGATCATAACGACGGATGTCTCGGACTTGGCATGGGGAGCACACTTCAGTGGAAAATGGATACAAGACATGTGGCCTCCCAAACTACTACATTTGCATATCAACATGAAAGAGATGTTGGCAGTTCAATTTGCTTTGATGGCATTCAAGGAACTCCTTCAGCCAGGACAGGTGTTGATACAAACAGACAACACAACAGTCATGTGGTACATCAACAAGCAGGGGGGAACCCATTCTTACCCTCTTTGCAGACAAGCAATGATTTTATGGGAGACTGCTCTGGGGTTGCGAATCAATCTTCAAGCAAGGTTTCTGCCAGGAGCACAGAACTCCCTAACAGATATTTTGAGCAGAAAAATGGTGGATCCCCACGAGTGGAAACTGGATCCTCAGATTTTCAAACAATTGACTGTGGCTTGGGGAACTCCAGACATAGATCTATTCGCTTCCCCACTGAATTTTCAACTTCCAAAATTTTGCACAAAGATGTTCCACCCAGATGCTTGGAAAGTGGATGCTCTGTCTTTCAGTTGGAACAACCTTCACGTTTATGCTTTTCCTCCTCTGCCTCTTCTCCCCAAGGTACTCCTGAAAGCAAGACAGGACAAGCCTTGCATGATTCTAATAGCGCCAGATTGGCCACGTCAACATTGGTATCCTCTGCTGAGGAGTTTAATCCAGGAGCCTCCTTGGCCTCTACCACAGATTCCTCATTTGTTGTCCCAGTCAAACAATCATTTTCTCAATGTTCAGGTGCAGTCCCTCCATCTGACAGCCTGGCATATACTGTGATGGAGCCGGTGGAGTCTCAGCTTCCTCAACAGGTTTTAGATGTCATTTTAGAAGCTAGGTGGCCTAGCACTAGAAAAGTTTATGCTGATAAATGGAAGAGATTTTTTCTTTGGAGCACTGCTAAGGGTTTTGATGTTTCAGTGCCTAATTTGAGTTTTGCACTACAGTATCTTACTGAATTACTGGACAAGGGTTTGTCATTTTCTTCTGTGAAAGTTCATGCTGCAGCCATTTCTGCTCACTATGCTTGTGACCCTCCTTTATTTTCTCATCCTTTGTTCAAACAATTTCTTAGAGGGGCAAAGAATATAAGACCCCCACGTAGAGCTCCTATCCCTTCCTGGGATGTCCTTCAAGGATGCATCTGCAGTCATAACAAATGGGTTGTCCTGTCGTCAGGCAGCCCTTCGGTCGGCCGGATTCCAAAGTCTGGGTCTGGCCTCGGCTGGTGTCGCACTTCACCCGACGTCATCTCTGCTGGTCTTCGGGTATAAAGGCATCAGCCGCCCATTTCCTCAGTCTTTCTTGCCGCGTGGCGAAGCAGAAGCTGTTCGCAAGTGCCGGTCGGTCAGATCCAGAGATTACTACTACCGAATACTACTGAAGACTTCTAAAAGCTAAGTACCCCGTTGGGGACTCTTTCTTGCCTCAGCCGATGTCAGAAAAAGTAAATAACTGTAACTTGTGGGAAACAAATACCTCATAAAGATTTCCACTCTTACTGCTTACCTTGTTTAGGCCCAAACCACGGCGTAGCAGCCTGTTTAGCCTGTGCTTCCTTCAACCGACGCTTAGGCGTCGGTCGGAGTTTGCTGAACAGTTTTTCGGCTCAGATTTTGCGTACATTATGCCGTCGGATCCTCCGACTACTCAGATTGTTAAAAGCAAAGAAAAGACCGACAGTCGCGGTCCGCGATTTCGGCGAAACCACGGTTAAGCACACGGAGTGTCTCGGTTTCGGCGAAACCGAGCAAGCGGTCAATCTTCAGCCGAATCCATAACTACTACGAGGCTCCTGCTACCCTAGTTGAATCGGCCTGAAATTTTGCCTACTAATGTGGTTCCTAGTGAATTATCAGACACCATCCCTTTGGATGTCTCTACCCCAGCACGTGGTGCTGCTAGGCCTCCTGCAGCCATGTCTATTAAGGCCTTTGCCAGGGCTAAAGCAGCCAAAACTGCTAAATCAGTGCCTGTTAAGCCCCCTCACACAGGCCCAGTTCCAGTTCACAAATGCTTACTCTGGCAGAGGATCTCATCTCTTTAATTAGGGGATCCCAATCTCACCTAGACAGGGCCTCTCAGCCTCCAGAAAAGAGACCTAGAGCAGAGCCCCCAGAGCCAGTGCCCTCTGATGATTCTTCGGATGACTCAGACATTACAGACCACCCAGAGGCTCCTTTTTCTACTTATGAAGATTCCGATGCTGAAGAATCTATTCCATCTGCCTCTCCACCAGAGGAATTTTCCTTTGGGGAAACCTTACATGCCATGAGAGAACAATTCCAATGGCAGGGACAAGATTTCTCAGATTCAAGAAAAAGGCTTAGGACCTTTCTACACTTACCACAACATAGGCCCTTAGCTATACCTCCTGTTCTGCCTGTTGTGGATGATGCATTTAATGATGTTTGCACTGCTCCTGATACTTCACCTCCAGCCCCTGCCAAACCAGATAGGTTTTACAGGGTACCAGACACTCATCACCACCTATACAAGGCCCCACTCGCAGATCCTGAGACTATCTGCCAGGGGCCTAAGGCAATAGCTTCGACCTCAGCAAAAAACCCTCTCCCTTCTGAAAGGGAATCCAGGTCCTTAGAGAGATGGGGGAAAAAAGTTTACACCTCTGCTACTCTCTCAGCTAGAGCTTTGAACTGTCAGTTTCATATGATTCTATACCAAGAGTTTATGCTTGATCAGTTAACTAAGAAACTGTCTTCTGACTCCTTAGATAAGAAATATGTTTTAGAAATGGTGAATAACATTCAGCAGGTTAGTAACCATTCTTTAAAATGTGGCTATGATGCACTGGAGGCTTCATTTAGATCAGCCATGACTGGCACAGTTATAAGAAGGCATGCATGGTTGAAAGAACAGGTCTTGCCGGATCATGTTAAAGCAAAGCTGTTAGATGCTCCTATGGATAAGGCCAGTCTATTTGGTACTCCTGCTCAGCAGGTAATGAAGAAAATGGAAGAGAAGGCAAAATCTGTACAAACAGTTAAGGATTTCTTACAGGTTCAGCCCCCAAGGTTTAGCAGGAACTGGCCTTCCAAAAATTGGTCCTTTCCAGACTCCTCAAAATCTCAGAGAGGCAGGAATAGATGTTCCAGAGGCAGAAATCAATCCAGAGGAGGTGCCTACAGAGGGCAGTGGCAAGGCAATAACCAGCGAGGCACAGACACAACCACTGCCACTGCAACAGGACAATCACAGTGACTTGGCTCTGACACCGCCTACCAGGGAACAAACAGCAGCACCTTTAGGCGGAAAGTTAGCCTTATTTTCAAAAAATTGGCACTATATCACAAAAGACAAGTGGATTTTGCAAACCATAGACCAAGGCTACAGGTTTCACTTCCACACCTTACCAGTAAAAAGAGGAATGCCAAACCTACCTCCAAATCAAAAAACAGAAGCTCTAAAGCAGATAGCTCAATTAACAAAGATGAGAGCTGTGGAAAGAGTACCACTAACAGAACAGGACAAAGGATTCTACTCCAGACTTTTTCTAGTACCAAGAAGGAGACCTATTCTCGACCTGTCCGTCTTAAACACATTCATCATTGTCCCAAAATTCAAAATGCTGACCCTACAGCAACTTCTTCCCATGCTGGGCAAGGAGTGTTGGCTGGTAACTCTAGATCTCAAGGAGGCATACCTGCACGTCCCCATACGACCAAACTGCAGAAGATACCTCAGATTTCTTGCAGGATCAGAGCATTATCAATTCTCAGCATTGCCCTTTGGCTTATCTACTGCGCCCAGAGTATTCACAAAATGCCTGGCATCAGTAATCGCTCATTGCAGGCTACAGGGAATCCAAATTTATCCATACCTGGACGACTGCCAGATACAAGCGGACAACAAAAGCAAGCTGACAAAAGACTTACAAAGAGTCATTTGCTTACTACAAGCCCTGGGATACACAGTCAATTTAAAGTCAAGACTGATACCATCCCAAACAAGAACATTCCTGGGTGCGGAATTGGACACAGTAAAACAGATGGCATTCCTAACTGCAGAAAAACAAGAACAACTCCCTCTTTACTTCTTGGCATTAACAAAGCAGAACAAACTAACAGCAAGAAAAGTACTGCAGGCCTTGGGCTTCATGGCATCATGCATAATCCTGGTCCCCCATGCCAGACTGCATATGAGAAAGCTACAGTGGTACCTAAAGAATTTATGGTCTCAACACAGGCACAGCTTAGAAACCGAAATCCCACTAATCCCATGCCTGAAACAAGAGTTCCTATGGTGGGCTCAAGCATGCCAGTCAAACCCAGGCTTGCCCTTCCACAACTTTCAAGCAAGTCAAACCATCACAACGGACGCCTCAGACCTAGGCTGGGGCACACATGTTGGACAAATGCATACAAGGAATATGGACTCCAGACCAGCTGCACCTGCACATAAATCAAAAGAAATGCTGGCAGTAAAACTAGCAATCCAGAATTTCAGACCATTCCTCAAGGAAGGCCATTTAATGATAAGGACAGACAACACCACAGTCATGTGGTACATCAACAAACAGGGAGGCACTCATTCATACCCCCTATGCAGAATGACTCTGGACCTTTGGAATATGGCTCTGAGCTACAACATCCAGTTACAGGCAATATTTGTACCGGGAAAAGAAAACACCCTAGCAGACATGTTAAGCAGAACTACCTCGGATGCTCACGAATGGATGCTACACCCGGACATCTTCAAGGCCATCACAAAGAAATGGGGAATGCCACAAATAGACCTATTCGCATCCCCACTCAATCACCAGCTCAAGAAATTCTGCACAAGGACATACCACCCACTTGCATGGAAGGTGGACTCTCTATCCTTCAGTTGGAAAGGCCTGACAGCATATGCATTCCCACCTCTTCCTTTGATGCACAAGGTACTACTGAAAATCAACGTCCAAGGATAATTCTGATAGCTCCGAATTGGCCAAGACAACACTGGTATCCATTGCTGAGGAGCATGTCTCGGGGTAGAATGTGGACACTACCCCTGATGCCTTTGATGTTAACTCAGAACAACTACAACATCATGCATCCAAACCTAAAAACTCTGCAACTGACTGCCTGGAACATCACATAACAGCAACTAACCCAGACTTATCCCAAAGGGTTAAAGACATTATCCTTGAAGCCCGCAGACCTTCAACAAGAAGGAACTATGCAGGAAAATGGAAAAGGTTTGTCATTTGGAGTACTGAAAGAGGAAAAGATGTGTCGAAGATAGATATTGCTAACATCCTGGAGTACTTGGCAGAGCTTCTCCATACAGGCCTGTCCTATTCCTCCATCAAGATACATGCATCAGCTATTTCTGCAGAATACAGCTTCGATCCCCCTGTCTTCTCACATCCTCTACTCAGGCAATTCCTTAGAGGAATCAAGAATGTAAAACCTCCTAGGAAACCACCATTACCAGCATGGGACTTGAATTTTGTGCTAGAAAAATTGACACTCCCTCCATTTGAACCAGCAGCAACTGCAGACCTTCAACACCTATCATGGAAAACTGCTTTCCTACTGGCAATTACTTCAGCAAGGAGGGTTTTGGAACTACAGGCCTTAATGGCAGTACAACCCTTCCTAATCTTCCATCAAGATAGAGTGTCCATGAGAACTAATCCTACATTTATGCCTAAGGTGGTATCCAGAGTGTCTCTAAACCAGGCAATCCACCTACCTACCTTCTTTCCCAATCCACAGAACAGGGAAAGACTGCTGCATACCTTGGATGTACATAGACAGTTACGCTACTACCTGGACAGAACCAAAGGTAACAGAAAAACTGACCAGCTTTTAGTAGCCTACGCAACAGGAAAGGAAGGAAAAGCAATTTCCAAACAGACAATCTCCAAATGGATAGGAAATTGCATAAGATTCTGTTACTCCTACCATGGAAAACCAGTTCCACAGAACATAAGACCTCACTCTACAAGGGCTACAGCCACTACCACAGCTTTCTTACGAGGAGTGGCAACCAAGGACATTATTGAGGCGGCTACTTGGACCTCCGTGCATACATTTGCCAAGCATTATAACTTACCTCTATACTCTAGATCCCGAGCAGGGTTTGCCACTGCTGTATTGCAAGGGATCTAACTACACCATAATTCTTCTTCCTCCTCCCCTAGTTTGGCTATGGTATTCTACCCATTTGTTATGACTGCAGATGCATCCTTGAAGGACATAGTACAGTTTTGTACCTACCATAAATGTAGATGTCCGAACAGGATAGCATCTGCAGTCAGGATTACCCTCCTTCCCTCTGTGGTACTCCTAGGGTATTTACCCTCCTAATAGCTAGCTGGGGGGGGATCTCTTATGGTGTATTTGTTTGTATATATGTACATACATGCTTATTTTTTGTGTTTGCCTTCTACTTTTTTTGGAAACATTGGCATTTATCCAAAATTTAGCTTTCCAAGAGGGCAACTGGCATCTGGGGCAAGAAACACTGAGGAAAATGGCGTCGGCTGATGCCTTTATACCCGAAGACCAGCAGAGATGACGTCGGGTGAAGTGCGACACCAGCCGAGGCCAGACCCAGACTTTGGAATCCGGCCGACCGAAGGGCTGCCTGACGACAGGACAACCCATTTGTTATGACTGCAGATGCTATCCTGTTCGGACATCTACATTTATGGTAGGTACAAAACTGTACTATCTCAATTTTGTTTTGGAGAAACTTACTTTACCTCCTTTTGAACCTGCAGCTACGTCTGAACTGAAGTTTTTGTCTTGGAAGACTGCTTTTTTGTTGGTCATTACTTCTGCCAGGATGGTATCTGAATTGCAGGCTCTCATGGCAGTTGAACCTTTTTTGATATTCCATAAGGATAGAGTTTCTTTGCGGACTAATCCTACTTTTATGCCTAAAGTGATTTCTAATGTGGCCTTGAATCAGTCTATTCATTTGCCTACTTTTTATGCTGAACCCCAAAATAAAGGGGAAAAAGTTTTGCATTCTTTGGATATCCATAGGCAGTTACGTTATTACTTGAACAGAACTAAGGAGTTCAGACAGACTCAACAGTTATTTTTCTCTTTTGCTTTGAATTCACAGGGGAAAGCTGTTTCTAAGCAGACTATTTCGAAGTGGATTGGTCATTGTATTGCTTTTTCTTATTCTCATCATGGGAAGGATGTCCCTGCTGGGATCAGGCCTCATTCTACTAGGGCTACTGCCACTTCTACTGCTTTTTTGAGGGGTGTAGCTACTAAGGATATTTTGGAAGCAGCTACTTGGAGTTCTGTACACACTTTCACTAAGCATTATCATCTCCCTCTCTATTCCAAGTCCAGGGCTGGGTTTGCCACTGCAGTTTTACAGGGCATGTTAGCAGCCCCTAATTCTTTGTAATTTGCCAGCCTCCCTTTTCCCTAGCTTTGGGATTCTACCCATAGGTCATGACTGCAGCAATGTGAGACGAAGAACATAGTACAGTTTTGTACCTACCATAAATGTAGATGTTCGAGGATCTACATTGCTGCAGTCCTATTTTCCCTCCCTCCTTCCCCTCTAAAGGTTGGGGTTGCTGGGTTTTGTTTGGGGATATTCTTTGCTTACACACTGGGGGTTGTTGGGCTTTTCCTATTTTTGGCTTTGGCCTTCTCTTTTAGGCCTTCTGACATCTGGGGCAAGAAAGACTGAGGATATGGCGTCGGTTATGCGCTTAAGTACTACTGCGTGCTGACGTCAGACCCAAGCGACAATGACCGACGCCAGTCTAGCCCTTTGGTATTCGGGCCGACCGAGGACAGCAGACTACCCATAGGTCATGACTGCAGCAATGTAGATCCTCGAACATCTACATTTATGGTAGGTACAAAACTGTACTTTTTACCCCACTTTGTAGTTATTATTCTTTACTATATTATAGTATTGCACAAGTATAACAGTGTGATATACACTGTCATACTTGTGCAACAGTGTAATATACATCTTATCTTAGTTAGTATAGCAATATGGTACATCTCTTCCTTCCATCAGAATCTGACATCTATTCCATGGATCTTTGCTGCCTTAGTTCCACGGTCTGCCCTTTTATCTGTAGCCAGCCTGATTAGCAGTAGGGTCTCTGAGGCAGTGTAGTAACTGCCTTATGTTCACTGACAACCCCTTATTGCTTACCTAACAATGAATTCATAGGTAGGTACTAGGTTGTTGGCCCTAGGGCCTATATAAGCCTAGCCAAAAATGTACCCTGGCTTTCGCCATCCAAGAAAATTATTTTCCTGTTCCCTGTCAAGCAAAGGCACAGAAGTGATCCGTGGGGTGAATTTCCTATTTCCCATCCAATCATCAAGATTTTTCTTGAAGAGGGCTAATGAGGAGCTCTGTTTGACATAGATTAGGTAGTCTGTTCCAGAGTATGGCAAGTCTCTGGGACAGGAATCTATCCCTCCAGCATGTTCTGTTTATTGTGGTGACAAGGTTTAGGTCCCTAGAGCGTGTAGCTCGGAGGGATCGGGATTTCTTTAAGTGGAGCATGTCCAACAGCTCTGGGTTTGACATAGCTTTGTATGTTAGGCAGATATTGCCTCTGAGTAGGCGATATGCGACAGAGTAAAGCTGGAGTTTTTTTTAGACAGTCTGCATAGGGCATCTGTTTGAAACCAGTAATCCTCTTTGTGAGGTATTTCTGTGGCCTTTCCAGTTGTTGTAGATGTCTTGTGAGGTACATACCAAAAGGGGCATTGTACTCTATAATCGGTCTAATGAATGATGAGTAGAGGGGAACGATTACCTCTTTTTTTCTGGATGAGAAACCTTTTGTGATGAGGTGAGCCATGTAGAAGGATTTCCTGACCACTGTGACAATGTGATTATCAAAGGAGAGACTACTGTCCACCTGTGTCCCAAGGTCTCATCACATTTTCGGCATTAAGTAAACTACCAGATATGTGGTAGTTCATGGGTACAGAGTTTTTACCAAAGGGGATGACAATACACTTTTTGGCTTTGAGCTTCAGGCCGTGGCTTTGACACCAGGCATCTGTCTCATTGAGGCCCTTTTGTAGTATGTCCACATCGTTAGGAGTTTTGGTTATGGCTCCTAGTTTGCAGTCATCTGCGAACTTTGTTAGCCAAAGACCATCTGTGTTAACCTGTACTTCAGAGAAGTAGATGCACACTTGCAAGAGGTTTTAAAACTTATTCAGATTGTAGTATAATTTCTCATAATTCACTGTTATCAGCAACAACACACTTCCACTCTACTGTAATCCAGCATTAGCAGGCATGCCAAGGTTCTGAAGAAAACCCTACCTAAGCTTCCCAGACAGTGCACTAGACCTAAGCTGTATGCTTGCACCTTAATGGTGCATCCAGTATGTCATTCCCAAATGGTGGTCACCCCAGATATGTGTAGGCTATTAAGAAAAGCAGTATATGTTGCTAGCCATTATAGCATCTATGTTATGAGTGACTCCATTACAGACATGCTGAAATCCCACTCAAGCTGAACACAGACTGCATGACTGTTAACCGTCTCTCCAGTAATAAAATCTTTGATGTCATTAGGGCTGTTAGATCCTTCCATCCTAAATATGCATACAACCTGGTCATTGCGGGAATGATCTTAGCTACGTTACTCTCAGGGAGATATATAGGGAACTGGCTTGACCTTTTAGTGTACTTAAGACTGGGAAGATGTTAATCTTGAGTAGCACTTTGCCTTCATTTAAAGATGCCAGATTTCAAACAAAAACTAATCAAACTCAACAATGAGCTCAGAAATTGGTAACATGCTGGAGGGATTCACTGTGTAGAGTCCTCTTTGCTTTGGTAGGTATGGCCTGCATCTCTCACCACAGGACTTAGAACATTTTCTCCACTGTAGCGCATTTTTTAGGTAAAGTAAATATAGACTCGAAGCTTAACAAATTCTAATCAGGTCTGTATCATTCTAGCAGTGCTAATTGCTATGGGTCTTAAGAAAATGCCCAACTCTATAATTTTCCTGATCCTTGAGCACACATAATTATGAAAACTTCTTTCTCCAATGAGAACACTCCCAGTTAACCCATGTTTAGAGCTTGTCATTCGTTCAAACCCTGTGGTCATGATAGAGATGTGTTTGTATTTATCTACAAACCTATTAACTTGTGGTAAATTCTGCATGACATTAATATCAAACTCAGGATATCATAATATATAAAAAAAATAAGTCCAATTTTATTATAGTACAATGGGTAGAATCCCTTCTGTCTCCCAAGTGACCATGACACCTACCTCAACTAGTTGAATTCCCTACTTATTGAAACTAATACAGTCATCCTGGATGATCTAACTGTCCGTTAACTGGCAAGCCTATACAACCAGCATCAAGTAAGCAAAACTTTTCCTTCAATTATTAACTCATTCCTTCCAATGAAGCTGTGTAAATTTGCACTGTAACTTCCAGTGACTGCATTCTGATTCATTTGACGAAATAAATTCATCAAACAAATGTTTCTGCCTCTACAACCATAAGTATTACTGAGGAAGTGCAGATAGTAAATTGTTCAGCACAAAGTAATCTTAACACTGATAGCATTCATTAGTTTCTAGGTCTTAATCTGGGGTTTATAAGTCATGGTAAATATTGGCTATTTCATCTTTTGTAAACAATTTAGACTACCTCAGTAGCTACTGAAGGTTATGCATGTACTGTCAACAGTATTTTTTCATCCAGCTGTGAGCATTCAATTGAACCTAAACAGCTCTGTGATGCTTGTTTGTTGAGATTTTTAAAATAAATGTGCAGATTATGATAATGTAAATTAGTAGTACATGAACATTATTTAGTATCCCTTCAGCTGCATTTGATAAAAGCTCAGGGTTGGCCTTGTGGCCTAATAGATAAGGCATATGACTTTGGATCAGAAGACTGTAGGTTTCAGTCCTACCATGGTCAATCAGAAGCACTGTAACAATATTAGAAAATGAACTGAGAATTTTATCTGGCGGTTAGTATAAGGACATAAGCTCTGACTTCATATAGTTCAGGGATCTCTGTAAGAAGAGAGGTATGATGGAGCTTGCTGTGTCTGTGTGTCACAGGTCAGTATGAGCCTAGCTTTAAGCAGTATTCTGGCTTCTCCAAGAATGATGCCACAATAAGATGATGATTGACTTTAATAATTGGCATAGATGCTGTATCACACCAAGGGAGTACAGGATTTTGCAGGAATTTACTCCTATTCTAAAGCATTTGCTACTGAAGTTCAGCTCAAAACAAGCTTGTTTTACATTGGGAGGGTTCTTTTGCGCTCTGTGGTGGGAGCAAGGAACTTAATTCAACCCATCCAAGGTGGGAGCTACTACTGTTCGATAGCTTTTTTTTTTTTTTTCCCCTGATTGGCCTGAGGGTTTAACTTTAGAAAAGTCTTTCATTCTGCTGGTATAAAAGCCTCACGCAGATATGGTTCCCCATGTTTGCATATAAGCATATCTCTCCAGTTTAAAATCCTGAGTCCATAGTGTCCCACTGCTAGTATAGACCCTTTATAGAGCCCCCATTATTATAGACCCTGTTTAGAGCACCCAGTTATACCACACCCCTCCATTTTCTCTCCCCACTGTGAAAACAGCATTTAACCTAGCATTATGGATGGTCAGTTTCCTCCATTTCTCCTATCAGCCTGATTGACATGGGTAGCCTGAGGCAGTGTAGCAACTGCCTCTCGTACACTGACAACCATCTACTCCTAAATCACCCAAGTACGTTTTGTGAGAGGTGCATTTACACTAAGAATCTGGAATCCTTGCTCTCTCACACACACAGCAGTACTACTGAACAGGTTGTCAGCCCACAAACTACAGCTCCTACTCAAACCATACACTCAACACATAAACTATCATACATGGAGGTACTCGCCAGAAACCTACCTAAATGCCAGAGACCTTTGAAACACAAGCATACTACACCAAGTACAGCACCTACAGCATTCAATACACATAAAAACACAAGCACCAGTGTCTCACCAAATAAGCCTATAAGGCAAAGAACATGTAAAACAAATGTTTTAGTCATAGGTGACTCCATTGTGAGACACACAGATGTCCAACTCGCTGGGCTGGACAAGGAGAAGGTTACAGTTAGCTGTCTGTCTGGTATCAGGATCCGTCGGATCACACATGCATTTCAGTGTATCAACAACAAGTACCGTTATGACTCTGTCCTAGCTCATGTTGGTGTGAATGACTTGAGACGTACCTCACTGGGTTGTATGAAGAGAGACATGATTGAGCTCTCTGAATGCGTGCCCAGGCAGGTATGTCCCTAGCCTTGAGCAACATTCCACCCTCACCTAGGATGATACCACAATATAAACAAAAAAATGATTGACTTCAAAGATTGACTTAGTTTCTGATGCCATTCTAAGGGGATCCAGTTCCTGTCAGCCTGGGCTGACATGGTTGATAGACCATGACGCTTTGCTAGAGATGGTCTTCACCTCTCACCTTTAGGCTTTCGGTTACTGACTAAGGCACTTGCGTCCCCCATAGTTCCTTTTTTAGGCAAAGTCTCAAGAACAAAAGGTCTGACATGAAAATATCACTCACAAATACATTAGGGGTTATACTGCTAAACACTAGGAGTTTAAATCAGAAACGGTACTCCTCTCCCTGGATGATGTTGACGTCTGTGCAGTCACAGAAACTTGGTTCAGGGTTACAGAAAGTACCTTGACCTTGCAATGCTACAGTGCCTTTCACACTTTCAGACCACAAAATGAACATGTGAGAACCAGAGGAGGAGGAGTATCTATTTTCATCAAAGATACATACACCTCTAGACTGGTTCGACAGGAAAACTAAATGGAGTTACTCCAACTGTGGTTAACACCTCCTGCCTTCAAGTCATCGTTGGTTATAGGCCCCCTTCAATGAACCAAGATACCCACTCTGCTTATTTGGACCTATTCGAATCAATCAAATTACAACAAAGCACTCTAGTCATGGGCGATTTTAACTATCCCTCCATTGACTGGGAAACTTGTACGAGTACCAACATGCTTACACAAAGGTTCTTGGACTTTTAACACTAACGCCCTGGAACAAATAGTATGCAACCTCACAAGAGGCTCAAATATTCTTGGCCTGGTCCCTACAAACATGGGTGACCATTGTACCACCACAAGTATAAGACCCTCACTGGTTAAATCTGATCAGAAATCAGTCACATTTGAAGTAGCTATATCACCTGAGCTCCTCTTGGGTGTAATCAGGCTAAAAATATTTCACCAAATCTAATTATAGCCTCCTAAGGGATGGCATAAATAACTTCCAATCTCCTATTCATACAAATGGCATTGACAACTATACTAAGGTATACACAAATGCCCTGTACAAACACTTATACAAATGTATTGACACAGCTGTACATGGTATGATCAAAACAAGATCCTCAAGGAAAAAAGCAGGCCTTCCTGGTGAACATCTGCCATTAATAAGTTGTACAACAAGAGGAAGAAGTTGCTTTCTAAGAATAAAAAATAGAGGTCCCATCACTGGAAGAACACACTCATTTGCTTGAACAAATAAGACAACTTGTAAAATCCTCCAAGGTCAACTTTGAAAAAAAATTTAACAACCATAGCTAAGGATAACCATAAGGCATTCTTCAGCTGTATCCGTAACCTAAAAGGTAGGACCCAGATATGTGGTGAACTAGCTGTGGATGGCATCACACACACTGATCCTGTAAAAATAGCCAACCAGTTTTGACACGCCCATGCCCTGGCCCAGCAATCAAGGAGCCTGAATCCTCACCACTAACACCAAAGAGGGCGTCTCATATATGAGGAAAGGATAACTAATACACACAGTAAAGTGCAATTTCCCTTAAGAGCACACAGAGATCACAGTCAGTTCGGGGCTGGTCGCTCCCCAGGTCCCCAATAAGACTCCCCACTGGCACAGCTATAGGGCCCAGATCTTAGCCTAGATGGGCAAGCTAAAATCTCCAGTACCCTCCCTGTCCAACCAGTGCTTTGTGTCCCTGCCCAAGTAGCTGACACGCACACTTTGAGATAAGAGGTTATATAGCCACACAAACACTTCTGGGGATGGCTGGCACATGTTCTCCAGCTGTGCCCCTTTTACCCAGACTGTATGGTACTAATCACGTGCCACCACCCAGCTAATATTATTAGCTACCCAAAGGCCCTTAAAAGGGTGTCCAATTATTACTGTGTACTATTATTATCCAATTGGTTAAGTGCAACTAAACAGTCTCAAGGCTTATTAGAGTGACTTAGTACAGGATCCTTGTATATGTGCAGTGTACTCTTAGAGCTTAATTTATCTTTACACAAATCCAGCCACACTGAAAAGGTTTTAAAATATTTAATAATAAATAATTAAAACCACAAAACAATACTTTCTACTATCAGTGGCGGCTGGTGACTTCAAATCACAGGGGGGCTGCAGGAGACAGCTGAATGGGTGGGGTCAAGGGGAGGGGGTGTGGTCAACCAGAAAGGGGAGGAGCTATGCACAAAACCACAAAAAACTAACTTTAATTAAATACGCTGCTCTGGGTGGCAAACCATCATTATGAAAGTCCAATCAAGACAAAAATAAGTGTAGAAGAATAAAAATATTTCAATGCATTGGCTGCATGACAGCTTACTTAATATCTAGATGGAAACAAAAGGTTGTGAGGCATGAAAAAATAAATTACTTTTTAAATACATTACTGGAATGCCAGTCAAAATCAAGTACAAGAAAAACCAGAAGCACTCATCTCAAACCACTTCTCCTTGCACTGCAGTCCTAATTATAATATATTCAGCTTTATTAAAGTACCAAGTAACATGCTGAAAGTAGAAATCTATGTGATGCCCCCACTTGTAAAAATGTTTCTTATCCAAAGAGACCTGCTGCCTGACAACTTGTTTCATGGGGAAAACATGATAAAAGTAAAAATGAAAAGCAAACAAGAAACAAGCTCAAGATACATTGCTTAAAGGATTACTGTACAGGTTATGGACCACACATGATTGGCATTCTGTTTAGTTTACGGGTAAAGTCTGTAGAGATGACTGGAAGTCTCCAACAAGTGTAATGAGCTTTTTAAAATAATGGAATCCTGTCCTTTAATACCCAAGGCTTATACATTATCTAGTCAAGTATTCTCTGCATGGCAACAACAGAAAGGCTTTCAATGTTGGCAATTCTTTAACAGTATGCTTATTAAAGCTTACTTGCATCTTACAATCTCAGACAAGCTTACCTTATGGTCATTAAAGCATTGCTACTTAAAAACACAGAGCAACAGGCACTTTGAGTAATAAGCATAAATCAACAGTACAAAAATATGACAGAAACCAGACCATTCTGCAAAATCAAGGACAGATGAAAAGCCACTGTAGTACTTATGCAGTGTGTCCTCCCCATCCAAGGTAGATACAACTACTCCTTGCCTTGCTTGGACACATCCAGAGTCACTACATGGGGAGTGGGGTGCAACAAGCATGTCACAATTTGAAATCTCTCTGGCTGACTGTGATGGCCCTGACACATTTGTCATACCTCTCAACCTCAAGAGCAAGAAATCTGGACAAAGCCATACACAGAAGTGGGACAAAGGCCCAACAATAAGGACAATTTTAAATATTGCTCTAATAAACTTAGAAAGATAATAGAAGAGGTCTTGCATTAGTATGAATTTTCTGAAGGGTATAAAATCTGAAACTCAAATGTCTGTCATTTTCTAACTTCAGTCTTTAGTGATGTCACTAATTTGCCAAAACACAATTTTATGAAAAATGGACAAAAACGTGATGCAAAAATATAAAATAGACACACAATACAGCTGCTACCTGTCAAAGAAGGGACACTTTAATATTAGTACTGCTACCTTGAGCAGCTGACAAAATATAAAAGAATCTACATGCATTTCAAGTAATCTATAACTTTGATTATTACAGTTATTTCTTAATTGTAAACCCTCCATGTTTTCTTCCAAAATTGCTATTGGAGGGATTATAAGGGGAAGAGCAACATTTTGAGCCAAAAATTGGGGACAGTTGAGAGGTTGGCTATGCCTAATTCTATAAAGCAATTTATTTGCATGTACCTCTCAACCTGTTAATGCAGTAAATCTGAACAAGGCCAAATATATTGGGGCACATATAAACAGTACTAAAAATTGCTCTTGTATAAATTGAGACAGTTGATAGAACAGCTCTTACTTTAACATGCATTTTTCTGAAGGTTATGAAGTCTGAAACTTAGAGTGACTTCTGGCAAATCATTTAGGAATTAAAACTACAAATTTTATGAACAAACCAAAAATAAGAAGCAAAAATCTATTCATTCTTTGAAAATCTGGACAGTTGGGAGGTATAGTTCAGCTGGGCCTGTCTGAGTTTGCTGCCCTTCCCCTGACAAAATAATGGTTGAATGGAGCCTCTGCAGCCATTCCAATGAACCATTATACTTGGCTATTTCACTCCATTTACCATAAACACTAATGTGCATACTGCTTTACTTCTATGATGAGTTGGACTTCATTTGAAAGTTTTATTTTGTATTTTACAGCACAAACACTAAGTCATCTGTTAAACAAAGCAATGCAGTCTCACAATGAAAACTTAGCATTAAAACTTCTCTGCCCTTGAAACTCACATTCATTGAAACAGCATTGAAACCCACATTCAAAGAAAATACATTTTGCCAGTGGCAGATAAAGATTCATTTTGGGCTGTTTTCGAATCATAGGCTCCTTGCATATGAAACATACATGTGCTCTTTGATACACCTTCCTCATTGTACTAAAATTATATTCCTTGTACAATACAGTACACTTGTTACAGGATGTTTTAAATTTGTTTTGAACATTTTTTCCAGTAAGCAATGAAACAAACCATTTGCACCCATAATGGCAAAACTGCCCAGTTGAGAACATTTATCATACAAAAGTCTACTCAGACTTCCACAGTCCACCATTATTAGTAAATATACACAATTCCACAGTCCACCATTATTAGTAAATATGCACAATTCCACAGTCCACCATTATCAGTAAATATGCACAATTCTACAGTCCACCTTTATCAGTAAATATGCACAATTCTACAGTCCATTATCAGTAAATATGCACAATCTCTGAAGTCAGTCATCTAAATAATTCCACATTAAAGAAATCTGTAACTAATGAAGTGGTTGCTGCTAGCAATCACCTTTATATTTCATGGTTTCATCGAAAAATAAAGTGTCTGTTGCCCCTCAGGAATAAATTGTCTATATTACATTAAAAAATGATAAGCTAGTAATAATATTGCAAGAGGAAATGGATGGCAAACTGATAACGAACTCATAGTTAGTATCTTCACCAAGGAGAACATTCTCAGTACGGCAGCATCTACCCCTTGTGGGAGTAGAACCCACAACCTTCTGCATCAAAAGCAAGTACACAGCCTGTTGTGCTATAGTATTAACTTGGCAAAGCACTAAATGTCTATTCCCCTGCAGCTCTCAGTTCTGTAAAATCTACTCAATACTCAACTGCATCTCAACTTCGCAGCTCAAGAAAACTGGAAAAAGCCAAAATGTATTGGGGGTCAAAAGCCCAAAAACAGGGACACATTAAACATTGCTTGCATAATCTTGGAAAGTTGCTAGAATAAAATGTTGTGTTGCCACCATATATTTTACTGCCAAGGTCCCTGAGCAAAAACAGTCAGAGTAACATACCACTTTCACACATCAGCTGCTTTGTAAAGAAGACTGAAACTTAAATGGCTATCATTTAGTGAATTCAGTTCTCACCATAGCTGTCAACCTCTTAGTACAAAACACCTGGACAAACCCAGTAATGAGGGAATACAGCCCTCAAACATATTCAGTGAATTAAGTTCTTGCCATAGCTGTCAACCTTAGCACAAAACCTGGGCAAATGGGGACGGGGAATACAGTCCCAAAAATAGGGACAAATTTAAAATATTCATCTTATAAACGAAAATTGCTAAAAAAAAAAAAAAGGTTGTGCTACTATGTATTCTAAAGAACATGAAGTTGAAAATTCAAATGTCGCTCAATTTTACTGCTGACAGAACAAAAACAATTTTCAGCAGAGATTAAAACTGCAGACACATCTTTGTAAAATGGCAGGGCACCAGAGCAAATCCAAACAAACACAGGCAGGAGATGCACACTCCACACAGAAGCCACCCCAACCAAGAATCAAACCAGAAAACCTATAGCTGTGAGGCAACAATACTACCACCGCACCATCAATTATGCAAGGAATTAAACATTCAGAAACCTGAAGTCTGAAATTCAAATGCCTGTCAATTTGGACAGAACAAAACAATTTTCAGCAGAGGCAGGGATTAATACTGCAGACACGTCTTTGTAAAATGGCAGGGCACCAGAGCAAATCCACACAAATACAGGGAGGAGATGCAGACAGAAGCCACCCCAACCAAGAATCAAACCAGAAAACCTATAGCTGTGAGGCAACAATACTATCACTGCACCATCAATTATGCAAGGAATTAAACATTCAGAAACCTGAAGTCTGAAATTCAAATGCCTGTCAATTTTACTGCGGACAGAACAAAACCAATTTTCAGCAGGGATTAAAACTGCAGACACGTCTTTGTAAAATGGCAGGGCACCAGAGCAAATCCACACAAACACATGGAGGAGATGCAGACTCCACACAGAAGCCACCCCAACCAAGAATCAAACCAGAAAACCTATAGCTGTGAGGCAACAATACTACCACTGCACCATCAGATATGCGAAGAATTAAACCTTCAGAAACCCTTAAGTCTGAAATTCAAATGCCTGTCAATTTTATTTAACATTTTTTAATCAGGACAGTCTGACTTGGAACAAATAAACAATTTTCAGCAGAGGCCCAGGAAGAAATAATGCAGACATGTCTTTGTAACATGGGAGGACACAAAAGCAAACCCACACAAACACAGGGAGAAGATACAGACCCCACAAAGAAGGAACCCCAGCCAAGAATCAAACCCAAGAACCTGCAGCTGTGAGGCAACAATGCTACTACTACACCATCAAATATCAAGCATTGCAACATTTACAAACCACAGACATTATGAGGAACAGATCAGATCGAATATGAGGCAAAAATCTGAAATTTATGGTGGTGGGTAGGAACTCAAGTCTTTAACACCTGCATACAGGGTACAGGGTTCAAGCCTGAGGCATTCCCTACCACACCACCATACACTGGGGCATTTCACACACACACACACACACACACACACACACACACACACACACACACACACACACACACACACACACACACTCCAGTAAAGCATAAGCACCATACACAAACTCCAGTAAAGCATAAGCACCATACACAAACTCCAGTAAAGCATAAGCACCATACACAAACCGTAAAGCATAAGCACCATACACAAACTCCAGTAAAGCATAAGCACCATACACAAACTCCAGTAAAGCATAAGCACCATACACAAACTCCAGTAAAGCATAAGCACCATACACAAACTCCAGTAAAGCATAAGCACCATACACACACAAATAAACATTGTAAATTAAAAAGCACAAACTCCAGTAAAGCATAAGCACCATACAAATAAACATTGTAAATTAAAAGGTACCTTGCCTGAATACATCCAGCTAGCTAAGTACCTTCAGCGCGCTAATACTGAAAAGAAAGACCCGAGAGATCCTAATGCTCCTGCCCGGCAGAGATCAATGCTCTCCCCGACCAGGATCCCTAATGCTCTGTCGAGTCCCTGCTGCTGCTCTTACAGTCGGGCCAGCGACCCATAATCCTGGCAAGTCTGTGCACTGCAAGTGCACAGACGATCTCTCTGTCCCCCCCTATGGGGGGGGGGCGGATTCCTTCTTGAGCATCGCATAGACAGACAGTAGTCGGAGTCTATCTTATGCATCTTGATGACAGCAATTCGAAAAGTAATTTTTTTTTTATTTTTCATTTTTCTTTCATTTTTCTTTCTCTTTTCTTTCTCTTTTTTATTTTTGAGGGGGCTGCAGTCCGGCAGCCCTATGCCACGAGCCGCCCCTGTCTACTATACAGTCATTGCTAGTCAAGAGAGTTCAGAGATCGCACAGAAATACTTAAAATAAATCAGTAGTACAGTTCTGACATCACAGAAAAACACTTAGTCTAAACTTTATAGTCCTAGCTATTTCTACAAGAAAATACACTTCTAAGATAACTTACTTAAGACAACGGGCAGAGTGCTGTAGGTTGGATGATCAGACAAAAATGCTTAATCTCTGGTTCTCACTGTTTAAATTGAAATTCCAGTTTTGATAAACATTACATCATCATTTACACCTTCCTGGTGTTCTCAGGCTGACAAACTGCATTTACATTCTTTTACACTTAGAGCATTAAAGGACATTCCATATGTAAATTCTGGTCATTAAATTTAGCCTTAAAACAATAAGCAGGAAGCCTTCATCTAGCCCGACTGGAGCTGACTAGTAAAACATCAAAGGCAGTGATGAAATAATTTTAATTTCAAAGGACCAACAAGAAATGCTTGACTTAGCTTTCTTTACAGCAGATGGCAATGTTGCCACATTGTTTTAATTTCAACATTCATATTTACAAATTATAGAATTATCTACATAATTCTATCTGGCTAAGCTGGCAGCCTTCATCCATCTCTACCAGACTTCACATTTCTCCCCCCCAGAGAACACAAGCTAGTTTTTCAAGTGATCCTTGAGAAACGCCACTTGAGAGGGTTGGGTCTATCTGAGTATACCTCACCCCATTCCCTGTCTTGAGAGCCCATCTGCATTGGCATTACTAACCCCACTGCGGTGCTGTACTGACATATCAGGTCTACTTCACCCTGTCGAAGGCCAACAATATCGAAGCTGATATTGTCAGCACCAAAATGTCGAAAGCGAAAGGCATTGCGCTTGTAAATGGAAATCTCCATAAGGGGAGATTTCTGTTTACTGCAATGTAGTGCGATCTGGGAGTTGGTATATTTAAGTAGCAGAGGGTGTGCAGGGTGCAGGCGGGGCTTGCCCCCCCTGCATAGAGCAATTTGTGTTGTGTTTGAGGGTTTTTTTTTTTTGTGTGTTCAATATTCGGGGGTTTCGACAGTTTTGTGTCAATTATTACACTGTCGACAGTTTGAGTTTTTGACAGCGTAATATAAACACGACATATATACTTGCAACCCCATGCTCCATCTTATCAACTTGGCATTTTTCTGACTGGCTATGTTTAACCATGTTAGGGGGTTGTGATCTGTCATAACAGTGAATTTTCTTCCATACAGATATGGCTGAAGTTTCTGCAATGCCCACATTATGGCTAGACATTCCTTTTCCACAGCTGCATAGCATTCCTGCATGGGTTGGAGCCTACAACTGAGATAAACCACTGGGTGCCCTTCCTCCTCCGAAGAAATTTGGCTAAGTACAGCTCCCACCCCATGGTTTGAAACATCCACCTGCACAACATATCATTTGCTGTAATCCGGACTGGCTAACACAGGGCATCCTCCCAAAGCTTCTTTAAGCTTCTGGAATGCCTGCTCATATGCTGGGGTCCACACTGCCTTATCTGGCCTGTTCTTCCTTGTTAGGACTGTGAGGGGCGCAGCTATGGTACTATAACTGGGGACAAACTTTCTGTATTTCCTGGCTGTCCCTAAAAATGCCTTCACCTGCTTTTTGGTAACCGGTGCAGGCCATGCCTGAATAGCTTCCACTTTAGCAGGTTCTGGCCTTATCTTACCACTCCCCATTCTATGTCCTTGGTAGGAGACCTCCACCATACCCACCTGACATTTGTTCGGCTTGATGGTCAACCCTGCCTTCTGTAGTCTGCCCAGCAGCTCCCTGACATGCTGAAAGTGCTCTGGCCAGGAATGGCCATAGATGGTGTGACACCCCTGCCCTGGCCCAGCAATCAAGGAGCCTTAATCCTCACCACTAACACCAGAGAGGGTGTCTCGTATAACAGGAAAATATAACAAATACACAAAGTAGAGTGCAGTTTCCCTTAAGAGCACACAGAGATCACAGTCAGTCTTGGGCTGGTTGCTCCCTTGCTCTCCAGGTCCCCAGTAAGACTCTCCACTGGCACAGCTATAGGGTCCAGATCTCAGCCTAGCTGGCAAGCTAACCTCCCATACCCTCTCTGTCGAACCAGTGCTTCATGTCCCTGCCCAAGTAGCTGACAAACACACACACACACACTTTGAGATAAGTATTTATACAACTTCACAGACACTCCTGGGAAAGGCTGGCACAGATTCTCCAGCTGTGCCCCTATGCCCAGACTATACGGTAGTAATTCCTGCCACCACCCAGCTAATAACTATAAGCTACCTAAAGGCCCTTAAAAGGGTGTCCAATTATTACTGTGCAATATTGTTATCCAATAGTAGTGTAACTAAGCAATCAAGGCTTATTGGAAGGGCTTATTACAGGACCACTTATAAGTGTGCAATGTACTCTAGAACTTAAATTATCTCTACATAAACCAGTCACAGTTGAAAAGGGTTTAAAAATATTTAATAATAAATACTGAAAACACAAGACAATACTACTACATCATAGTGCTATTCAAGAGTTCAGAGATCACACAGAAACTTAAAATAATTCAGTAGTACAGTTCTAGCATAAAAAAAACACTTAGTCTAATCTTTATAATTCCTGGCTACTTCTAGGAGAAAACACAGTTCTAACATACTTCTAAAGTAACTTACTTACCTAGAGCAAGGCAGTACTGAGTTGAATAAATGCTTACAGTCTCTCTCTGAGCAATAGTTTTTAAAATAACTAACAAACATTTCTGCTGGGCCCTCCCAGATTACATCATTCTCATTTAGTTGCCATTACATCATTTCTTTGGCACTTAGCCTGGAGTTCCCAGGCCAACAGGCTACATTATTTAACAATCTAATACCTGCTCAGGAAACTACAGCAATAAAAGACATTTCACATGTACACTCTAGTAAGTATTCCTTAAGTTAAAACAATAGAAAGAATGTGTTCAGCTAGCCTCTTCGGCACCACTATCTAGATCAAAGGACAGATTTGAAATAATTTTAACTTCAAAAGAACAATTTGAAATGATTGACTTAGTTTTCCTTACAGTAGATGGCAATGTTGCCACCGTCTTGAAGTTCAACATTTTACAGTGTTTTCTTTTATTTAAGAAACAAGCCTGTATTTTACATTTATATTTACAAATGCCAGAATTATGTATCAAATTTTATTTGGCTAGGCTGGCAGCCTTCACCCATCTCTACCCAATCTTCACAGATGGCAATATCATCAAGGTAAGCAAGGGCAAACCCTCCGGCTCCTGCTAGGATATTATCTACCAGCCTCTGGAAAGTCACTGGGGCATTCTTCATCCCAAAGGGCATCTTTGTGAACTCATACAAGCCAAAAGTAGTCACAAAGGCTGACTTCTCTCTAGCACTGGGAGTCGAGGGCACCTGCCAGTAACCCTTGGTAAGATCAATGGTTGTAAGATACTTAGCCCCACCCAGCTGCTGTAGGGCCTCATCTGTCCTAGGCATGGGGTGAGAATCCGACTCTGTGTGACTGTTTGATTTCCTGTAGTCCACACAGAACCTGATGCTGCCATCCTTCTTTGGCACTAGCACCACTGGGGAGGCCCAGGGACTGCTGGACTCTTGAATCTGCCCTAGTTCCAAAATCTCCTGTACCTCCCCTCCTTCAGGGTCTGTCTGACTCTGTCAGGCACCCTATAAGAGGCCTGCCAAATAGTCCTTTGGGGTCCTGTATCCACGTGGTGCTGTACTAGGTGGGTGCACCCTGGTTTCCCAGTGAACATGTCCCCAAATTTCTGCAACACTGCTTGGATTTCTCGAACCTAGGTAGGAGATAGCTGCTGGGACATTGCTACCCCTTCCACTGAGGTGTTAGCCCGAGCATCACTGAGGAGATCACTCCCCAGATCTCCGTCAAACTCCTCTTGCAGTCCACTGCAAATGCTCAGCACAAGGGCCTCCCTATCATGGTAAGGTTTCATCATGTTAACATGGTACAGTTTGTGCCCCTGCCGTCTGCCTAGCAGTTCCACCATGTAGTTAACATCACATCTGGAATATGGATTTCATTTGTCAGCAACCTGTGGGTCTTGGATCCGATATCGGATCCGAGCTGGCAACTATTTATACAGCTATGGATCCGAGCTCCTAGCTCCTCCCCTCACCCATAATCCCCTGCCAACCCCAAATGACCTCAGATCTAGTTTGCCGCTCTAGAGTGTGTCAGCTGGATTTTGAGCTCCTGGCGATTATTGAGATAAGTGTTTCCATTTTATCTCTATAGCCTTTTTTTCTGTCAGTAATTAGTGTGTGTGTATTAGGCTTCCCTTTAGTCTGTTCTTTTTGAAATTTTTTAGTGTTACCCTCCCGCTGGTCATTAGTGTGTGATTGTGTGTGTTTGCATTTGGTGCCTTGTGTGTTTGTGTAGTGTTTCTTAGTTTAGGGACATGTCAGAGGCCCCAAAGCCTATTTTTTCTAAATGCACCTAGTGTGGTCATAAGCTCTCCCCAGCGGATGGCCACACTCTGTGTGTTCGGTGCCTTGGGGTTGAGCACCTGTCCTCAGGATGCACGATTTGTGCAGGGTTCAACCCCAGGGCACTGAAAGAGTGGAGGTCGAAGCTGGTCCTGGCGGGACTTTTGCCCCCGGAGTCGGCTTCGGCCTCCACTACTCCTGTGGCACCTCCTCAGCCTGTGGTGGTGGCCACTCCTGCCCCCCTTCCTCCGGCCGGGATTCAAACTCCCACTAAAGCGCCGGAGGACAGGGAGACCAGGAGGGAGAAACGGAGGGAGAAGCACCACAAGCGGTGGGCCGAGGCCTCGCCCCTGCTAAGCAGGCTTCTCCCTCCATGGCTTCCAGGTCTCCTCCTCCTTGGCTCCGATCACCTTGCTTCTCCCCGGGACCGGAGGAGGAGGAGACCCGATCTCCGTCGAGGTCATCGAGGCGGCACTCCAGGCCTGCCTCGGTGGCTTCGTCGAGATCCACTTTACAGCCTGTCTGATGCAGACTTGGACCGGATGATGATGAGAAGGTTCATCCAGGCCCAGCTGCATATGGGAGTGCTCCTGCCTCCCCCCCCCCCCCGGGCTCGACACCCTTTTTGCTCCGATAGCTCCTCTCCAACCCGCTTTCGGGTTGGAGCGCTGGAGCCAGGCATCGTTGGAGCTGGGGTGGGTCAGCAGCCCGGACAGTACTGGGTGCCAGACCGGAACCGACCGTATCCCGGGTTTTCGAACCCACTGTGATCCTCGAGGCTTGTCGGTTCCATCGTCTGATCCGACCTCTCGGGCGTGGCCCGAGCCGGATCCGAGGGATTCAGTGTGCCTTTGGCTCTGTCCAGGTTGGAGCACACTGGTCCTCGGATCCAACGGTCTCGCACCGGGTTCCAATCCCTTCGCCGGATCCAGTGGGATTCGGCTCGGGCCCAGGGAGAGCGGCTCCCCTCGGCCGATGTAGTGGAGAGGGCTCTGTCGAGAGCATCCAGACCTCAGGCCCTTGTCTTGGCTCCGCCTGCACTCCCTCTCTGCTGGGTCAGGCTGCCATCACCCGCCACAGGGACAGCCTGCTTCGATGTCCCAGGTTGTTCCTTTGGAACAAGACATTGCTGGTGAGATCTCCTCAGACAGCCCCCACGAGGAAGTGCCGGCAAGCATAAGTGTAAGAGGAGGCACGTGGACTCCCAGTCCTTAACAGAGGACACGGACTTGGATGAAGGGGAAGGCTCCCAAGGTCACCCCTGAGGATGTCTTCTTTGGAGACATCATGGAAATGCTCAGGCTCAGGGGGGTGGTCTGCCCCCAAGGCTTCCTCTGATGAGTCCGTGTTCCTGGAGGCATTGCAGGCCAGTCTACCTCTTGGGTGTCCCTCGGCCGACCCCTGGTGGACCTTGTGACCACCAGGGTGGAAGGAGCCGGACACTGTGGAGCCAATCCCCAAGCGCCGGATAGGATTTTGAGCCCCGCGGGCCGGCCCCATTGGAGCAAGGGTCCCCTGTCGATGCCATGTTGATGGCGGCAGCCACTTAAGAGGGAACTAGCTCAGGAGAGCCCCTCGGTCCATCCTAGCAACAGACCCAATGACCTGCCTTTTCAGCTGCCAGTGCTTTCTCCTCTGGCAGCACCTTTGGGAGGAAGGCTGGCACTTTTCAAAGAAAATTGGAGTTTAATTACCCAGGACAGATGGGTATTGGATATCATTCAAAACGGTTACAGGTTTTATTTCCATACCTTGCCTCCTTTCAAAGGCATGCCAGACATTCCTCCTCTACAAAGAAAAGAGGCTCACAAGCAAATTTCTCTGTTACTCCAAATAGGGGCCATTCAGCGGTTCCTGTGCCAGAAAGGGGCCTAGGATTTTATTCTCGCCTGTTCCTAGTACCAAAGAAGGGGAACACGTGGAGACCAATTTTGGATTTATCTATCCTCAACACTTATCTGGACATTCCCAAGTTCAAAATGTTGACGTTACAACAGCTTTTACCTCTACTGGGCAAAGATCACTGGATGGTAACTTTAGATCTCAAGGAGGCTTACCTTCATGTGCCTATCAGACTAAGTTGCAGGAAGTATCTGCGTTTTCGAGCTGGGAATTCCCATTATCAGTTCTCTGCATTGCCCTTTGGCTTATCTACAGCCCAGAGTATTCACAAAAGTTCTGGCTCCAGTGATAGCTTACTTCAGGCTAAAAGGAATACAAATCTATCCTTACTTGGACGACTGCCTGATTCTGGCTCAAGAAAAAGAAGACCTTTACAGCATTTGGAATATGTGATACCAGTGCTAAGATGCCTGGGGTATTCTGTGAACGAAATAAAGTCCAGTCTAGTACCCTCTCAAGACATGTGCTTTCTGGGTGTGAGACTGAATACAGCAACCCAGATGGCCTTTTTAACCCGACAAACAAAAGAATCTTTCCCTTTACTTCCATCAACTATCTCTTCAGTCCGGCTGACTGCAAGGACAGTCCTTCAAGCCTAGGGTTCATGGCATCTTGTATTCTGGTGCTTCCCAATGCCAAACTGCATATGAGGAAGCTGCAATGGTACCTCAAAATGTATGGACACAGCACTGCCAGGATTTGGACACTGTCATTCAAATAATACCTTGCATTCAAAGGAATTTTTGTGGTGGGCTCAGGAATGTCACCTAAACAAGGGACTCTCTGTGACCCGCCAGAGGCGAGTCAGATTCTAACGACAGATGCCTCAGACATAGCTTGGGGAGCTCATCTGAATGGAAAGTGGATACAAGACAAGTGGCCTGCCAGACTACAGCATCTACATATCAACATGAAGGAGATGTTAGCAGTCCAGTTTGCATTAATGGCTTTCAAGGAGTTACTTCTTCCAGGGCAGGTGTTGATTCTAACAGACAACACAACTGTCATGTGGTACATCAACAAACAAGGGGGAACACATTCTTATCCTCTATGCAGGCAAGCAATGATTTTATGGGAGACTGCGCTCAGCTTGCAACTAACTCTTCAGGCAAGGTTTCTGCCGGGAGCACAGAACTCCTTAGCAGATGTGTTAAGCAGGCAAGTCATGGATCCCCACGAGTGGAAACTGGATCTTCATGTATTTCGGAAATTGACAGTGTCATGGGGAACTCCAGACATAGATCTGTTCGCTTCTCCACTGAACCACCAGCTGCCAAAGTTTTGCACAAAAAGGTTTCATCACACAGCTTGGAAAGTGGATGCTCTTTCTTTCAGTTGGACAAATCTTCATGTGTATGCCTTTCCACCTCTGCCTCTTCTCCCAAAGGTACTCCTAAAGGTCAGACAAGACAAGCCAAGGATGATTTTAATAGCTCCAGATTGGCCTCGGCAACACTGGTACCTATTACTAAGGAGTCTGGTAAGGAAGCCTCCATGGCCTTTACCTTTGATTCCACACCTATTGTCTCAGAGGGACGGTCATCTACTCAATGTCAAGCTTCACACTCTTCATCTGACAGCCTGGCATATTCTGTTTTGAAACACAGCAGGTCTCAACTTCCTCAACAAGTTTTGAATGTGATTATGGAAGCCAGAAGACCTAGTACAAGGAAAGTGTACTCCAAAACAAAAATCTCTTCCATTTTTCTGAGTGCAGCAAAGGATTTGGAGGTTTCTGAGCCTAATTTGAGTGTGGCTCTTCAATATCTTACTGAGTTATTAGACAAAGGTTTGTCTTTCTCTTCCATTAAGATTCATGCTGCAGCAATTTCAGCTCACTATGATTGTGACCCACCATTGTTTTCTCATCCTTTGTTCAAGCAATTTCTTAGAGGGGCAAAGAATATAAGACCCCAACGTAGAGCTCCTACTCCTGCTTGGGATCTCAATTTTGTGTTGGAGAAACTTACTCTACAACCTTTTGAGCCCAAGTGCTACTGCTGAATTGAAATACTTGTCATGGAAGACTGCTTTTTGTTGGCCATTACTTCTGCAAGAAGGGTTTCTGAATTGCAGGCCCTTATGGCGGTTGAGCCTTTTTTGATTTTCCATAAGGACAGGGTATCATTATGTACTAATCCTTCCTTTATGCCTAAGGTGGTTTCTAGTGTGGCTTTAAACCAAACTATTCATTTGCCTACTTTTTATGCAGATCCCCAAAATAAGGGGGAAAAGGTTTTGCACACTTTAGATGTACACAGGCAGTTGCGTTATTATTTAAGCAGGACTAAGGCTTTTAGGCAGTCTCAGCAGTTGTTTGTTTCTTTTGCTTTGAGTTCTCAGGGCAAGCCTGTGTCAAAACAAACTATTTCTAAGTGGATTGGGTTTTGCATTACATTTTGTTATTCCCATCATGGCAAGGAGATTCCAGCTGGGATTAGGCCTCATTCCACTAGGGCTACTGCCACTTCTACAGCATTTCTAAGGGGGGTGGCAACTAAGGATATTTTGGAGGCAGCTACTTGGAGTTCAGTGCATACTTTCTCTAAGCACTACCACCTTCCTCTCTACTCTAAATCCAGGGCTGGTTTTGCCACGGCTATTTTGCAGGGCATGTTGACAGCCCCTGCTTCCTTATGATTTGCCAGCCTCCCTTACCTCTGCTTTGGGATTCTACCCAAGTGTTAGGACTGCAGCAATGTGGGATGAAGAACATAGTACAGTTTTGTACCTACCATAAATGTAGATGTTCGAAGATCCACATTGCTGCAGTCCAATTTACCCTCCCTCCTTCCCCTCTGTGTTTAGGGGTGGTTGTGTGGGTGGGGTTGTACCTTTGTAAATTTGTATATATTGTATATATATTGGGTACAAGAGTGTTTGGTGTTTTTTGGGTTTTGGCCTTATCGTTTTAGGGTCTTCTGACATCTGGGGCAAGAAAAGACTGAGGATATGACGTCGGTCATGCGCATTTGTACCCTGACGTCCTGACGTCAGACTAATGCGCCTTGACTGACGTCAGCCATATACTTTGGTATTCGGGCCGACTGGGACAGCGGACTACCCAAGTGTTAGGACTGCAGCAATGTGGATCTTCGAACATCTACATTTATGGTAGGTACAAAACTGTACTTTTCCCAGTGAACATGTCCCCAAATTCCTGCAACACTGCTTGGATTTCTTGAACCTAGGTAGGAGATAGCTGCTGGGACATTGTTACCCCTTCCACTGAGGTGTTAGCCCGAGCCTCACTGAGGAGATCACTCCCCAGATCTCCGTCAAACTCCTCTTGCAGTCCACTGCAAATGTGCAGCACAAGGGCCTCCCTATCATGGTAAGGTTTCATCATGTTAACATGGTACAGTTTGTGCCCCTGCCGTCTGTCTAGCAGTTCCACCATGTAGTTAACATCACATCTGGAATAGGGACTTCATTTGTCAGCAACCTGTGGGTCTTGGATCCGATATTGGATCCGAGCCGGCAACTATTTATACAGCTATGGATCTGAGATCCTAGCTCCTCCCCTCACCCATAATCCCCTGCCAACCCCAAATGACCTCAGATCTAGTTTGCCGCTCTAGAGTGTGTCAGCTGGATTTTGAGCTCCTGGCGATTATTGAGATAAGTGTTTCCATTTTATCTCTCTAGCCTTTTTTTCTGTCAGTAATTAGTGTGTGTGTATTAGGCTTCCCTTTAGTCTGTTCTTTTTTAAATTTTTTAGTGTTACCCTCCCCTCGCTGGTCATTAGTGTGTGATTGTGTGTGTTTGCATTTGGTGCCTTGTGTGTTTGTGTAGTGTTTCTTAGTTTAGGGACATGTCAGAGGCCCCAAAGCCTATTTTTTCTAAATGCACCGAGTGTGGCCATAAGCTCTCCCCAGGGGATGGCCACACTCTGTGTGTTCGGTGCCTTGGGGTTGAGCACCTGTCCTCAGGATGCACGATTTGTGCAGGGTTCAACCCCAGGGCACTGAAAGAGCGGAGGTCGAAGCTGGTCCTGGCGGGACTTTTGCCCCCGGAGTCGGCTTCGGCCTCCACTACTCCTGTGGCACCTCCTCAGCTTGTGGTGGTGGCCACTCATGCCCCCCTTCCTCCGGCCGGGATTCAAACTCCCACTAAAGTGCCAGAGAACAGGGAGACCAGGAGGGAGAAACGGGAGGGAGAAGCACCACAAGCGGTGGGCTGAGGCCTCCGCTTCAGGCCCCCCCCCCGCTAAGCGGGCTTCTCCCTCCATGGCTTCCAAGTCTCCTCCTCCTTGGCTCCGATCACCTTGCTTCTCCCCGGGACCGGAGGAGGAGGAGGAGACCCAGTCTCCGTCGAGGTCATCGAGGCAGCACTCCAGGCCTGCCTCGGTGGCTTCGTCGAGATCCACTTACAGCCTGTCTGATGCAGACTTGGACCGGATGATGATGAGAAGGTTCATCCAGGCCCAGCTGCATATGGGAGTGCTCCTGCCCCCCCCCCCGAGCTCGACACCCTTTTTTGCTCCGATAGCTCCTTCTCCAACCCGCTTTCCGGGTTTGGAGCGCTTGGAGCCAGGCATCGTTGGAGCTGGGGGTGGGTCAGCGCCGACAGTACTGGGTACTTCGGATCCGACCATACCCTCGAGTTTGTCTGTTCCATCGTCTGATCCGACCTCTCGGAGCCATGGCCCGAGCTTCGGATCCAAGGGATTCAGTGTGCCTTCGGCTCCGTCCAGGTTGGAGCACACTGGTCCCTCGGATCCAATGGTCCCGGCACCGGTTCCAATCCCTTCGTCGGATCCGAGTGGGAGTATGCTCTCAGAGCCCAGGGAGAGCGGCTCCCCCTCTGCCTTCGATGTAGTGGAGAGGGCTCTGTCGAGAGCATCCAGACCTCAGGCCCTTGTCTTGGCTCCGCCCTGCACTCCCTCTCTGCTGGGTCAGGCTGCCATCACCCGGCCACAGGGACAGCCTGCTTCGATGTCCCAGGTTGTTCCTTTGGAACAAGACATTGCTGGTGAGATCTCCTCAGACAGCCCCCACGAGGAAGTGCCTCGCAAGCATAAGTGTAAGAGGAGGCACGTGGACTCCCCCGAGTCCTTAACAGAGGACACGGACTTGGATGAAGGGGAAGGCTCCCCAAGGTCACCCCCTGAGGATGTCTTCTTTGGAGACATCATGGAAATGCTCAGGCTCAGGGGGGGGTGGTCTGCCCCCAAGGCTTCCTCTGATGAGTCCGTGTTCCTGGAGGCATTCGAAGCAGGCCAGTCTACCTCTTGGGTGTCCCCTCCGGCCGACCCCCTGGTGGACCTTGTGACCACCAGGGCGTGGAAGGAGCCGGACACTGTGGAGCCAATCCCCAAGCGCCCGGATAGGATTTTGAGCCCCCCGCAGACCGGCCCCATTGGAGCAAGGGTCCCCCTGTCGATGCCATGTTGATGGCGGCAGCCACGAAGAGGGAACTAGCTCAGGAGAGCCCCTCGGTCCATCCTCCGAGCAAGGAGTCTCGCTTGATGGATTGCCTTGGGAAGTGGGTATTCAGTTCAGCGACCTTCTCGGTAAGGTCTCTGAACTACATGGCACATGTCATCAGGATGCAGCGGGATCTTATCAAGGAATACGCTGCTTCCCCCCGGAGTTCATGTCTGCGGAAAACAAGCAAATGTACTCCACTCGTATGGCCACTCTGAGATCTGTTTCTAATACCTCTATGCGGCTGTTGTCTCACGCAACTGAGGGAGCCGCTAGAGCTAGCGGAGCGGGCCTAGTTATGAGATGCCAGGCCTGGCTCCGACATTGTGACTTCGCGGAGCCCTTCAAGGCGTCCTTTGCTAATGCCCCCTTTGATGGTTCTGCTTTGTTTGGCAAGACCATTCGCGAGACACTTGTCCAGAGCGAGAAGGACGGGAAGACGTTGTCTGCCATCGGAGTCCGCTTCTCTGCTCCCCAGAGGTCCTTTTACAAGAACCAAAAGGGACAGAAGATGATGTGATTCTGGAAATCGCAACATTCCCAACCTGCTCCGGACAACCAGTCCTTCGTGGCAGAGGAGGACAGGGAGGATGCTGCCCTAGAGGCAGAGGGGCACCGAGAAATTTTGGGTCCAGAGAATCCTTCTCTGATCGGCCCACGCAACAGCCCTGAAGGATTGCCTGACTGCTCCACTCTGGAGGCAGTCTGGGGGCATGGGAGTCCATCACTTCAGACCGCTGGGTGCTTCGGATTATATCCATAGGTTACAAAATCCCTATGCTACATGTTCCCAGACTCAAGAACCTCTCCGATGTACCACGCAATCAGAGGAGGCTGCAGCCGCAGAAATCCAGCAGCTGCTAGAAAAAAGGGCCATCCAACCCATCCCCCCAGACCAGCTTGGATTAGGGTTTTACTCCAGGTTCTTTCTGGTGCCAAAAAAGACGGGGGACCTGAGACCAATTCTAGACCTTTCCCTCTTGAACCTGTCCATAACCAAGGAGAAATTCAGAATGGTCACTCTTCAATCCATTCTCCCTCTGTTGCAGGAGAACGACTGGATGTGCTCAATAGACCTCAAGGATGCATACTACCACATTTTAATGGACAGACAATCCAGGAGGTTTCTCCGCTTCCGGCTGGGAGCCAGCCACTATCAGTTCAGGGTCCTTCCCTTTGGCCTCACCACAGCCCCCCAGGGTGTTCACCAAAGTTTTAGCAGTGATAGTGGCCCACCTGAGACTTCATGGAATGCAGGTCTTCCCGTACCTGGACGACTGGCTCCTGACCGCCCCAACAAGGCATCTACTCTGCTCAGCCAGAGATTTTTTTCTCTGCCTAGCCCCCCAGTTAGGCATCACGATCAATATGGACAAATCCTCCCTTGCTCCGACACAAGTGATAGACTTCATAGGGGCCAGATTAGATACGAGAAGTCTGCGAGCCTACCTCACTTCGGAACGACTACAGAATCTGAGTTTACATGTGCGGGCCATCCTCCAATCAGAAGCTCCACCCGCGGATTTGGTCCTGAGGGCACTGGGCTCTATGGCAGCAGCAGTAACACTCCTTCCATGCGCTCACCTAAACATGAGGGTACTACAGTGGACCCTCCAAGTACAATGGTCCTTCCAGCTTCTTCCTCTCAGTCACCTTGTCTCTATCAGCAAGGCTTGCAGGAGGGCCCTGTTATGGTGGCTTCATTCCCCAGACCTCCGTACAGGCCGCCCCTTCTGCGCTCCACCTCCTCTCGTCATGGTGACCACGGATGCTTCTCTCCTTGGGTGGGGGGGGGGCATTGCTCAAGCAGAACAGTCCAAGGCACATGGAACGACACAGAGACCTCCCTGCATATCAATGTTCTGGAGATGAGGGCAGTGCTGTTGGCGTTGCAAGCACTTCACAACCTTCTTCCCGTAGGAACTATTATGATACAGACGGACAACATGTCAGTTGTCTGGTATATCAACAAACAGGGGGAAACCAGGTCTTATCCTCTCTGCCGAGAGGCCATGAGAGTGTGGGAATGGGCGATCTCCACCAACCGCTTTTTGATCGCAACGCACATTCCGGGACGGTCCAGCATTCTGGCGGACAAACTCAGCCACACTATTCTTTCCCCTTACGAGTGGTCTCTCAACTCCCGAATAGCGAAGTGGATTTTTGCAAAATGGGGGCAACCCTGCTGCGATCTTTTTGCCTCTCCCTCAAATACGAAATGCGACAGCTTCTTCACCCTAATTTCCCCACCAGGGGAAGCCCCGAGAGATGCTCTAGTGCATGCTTGGCCGCCCGGTCTACTTTATGCCTATCCTCCTTTACCCCTGATGCTAAAGATGTTACAGAAAGCCTCTCGGTTGGGGTGCAAAATGATCCTCATTGCCCCATTCTGGCCTCAACAAACTTGGTTCCCTTACCTGTGGTCTCACTTGGTGAATCCTCCCTGGATTCTGGATCCCAGCCCGGATCTGATATCCCACCCATCAGGCTTACCGACCCCGAATCTGGACAACCTGAAGCTGACAGCTGGGCTGCTCCAGTTCCACTCTTAATTAGGACTCCCGGTATCTCTTCACCAGTCAAAGCCATCTTGGTGGCAGCGCATAAACCTTCCACCAGGAAGATTTACCGCAGTAAATGGAAGCGCTTCTCCGTCTGGGTGGAACATCATAATCTGGACCCCTTCACTGCTCCGCTAACTTCCGTTTTGGACTTCCTTACCGGGCTTTTTCAGCAAGGGGCTAGCTGTTCGACACTCAAGGTACAATTGGCAGCCATCTCCCATTACCATGTAGGACACGACATAGGTCCTTTGATGTCAGCTAAACCTTCCTCAAGGGTACTTTTCTGCTCAGGCCCCCTATCAAAGAAGCCATACCCCATTGGGACCTATTGCTAGTTCTTCAGGCCTTGACTGCTTCTCCCTTTGAACCAGCTGCCTCGGCTGATCTTAAATACCTGTCTTGGAAAACAGCATTCCTGGTAGCCATCACTTCTGCGAAAAGAGTTTCGGAACTTCAAGCTCTTTCCGTAAAACCCCCTTACTTGGTTTTTCATCAGGATAGAGTGTACCTCAGGACCAATCCATCTTTCTTGCCTAAGGTGGCCTCAGAAACCAATATCAATCAGCCCATTAACCTTCCTGTTTTCTTCCCTAATTATCAAAATAAAGGAGAATACAAGCTGCATTCCTTAGATGTGCACAGGCAGCTGCATTTCTATATTCATAGGACTGCTGGTCACAGACAATCTGATCAGCTGTTCATTTACTTTGCCAAATTCAGTTTGGGTGAAGCCGTTTTGAAGGTCACCTTATCACACTGGATTTCCCAATGTATCCTTTTAGCTTATGGGGCTTCTGGGAGGCCCGCACCTCAAAGAGTTTGCGCACATTCCACTTGTTCCATATCTACTTCTACTGCATTCAGATCTAGAGTCCCCTTGGATGTTATTTGCTCGGCAGCCACTTGGGCCTCATCTCATACCTTTATTAACTACTACAAACTGGACATCATTTCCAGAGGGAGAGCATCCTTTGGCTCCGCAGTGCTCCGGAACATCCTTCCATGATGGCTGCCCAAGATCCAGGTAGCTGGGGAGACTGTCCCACAGGTTGCTGACAAATGAAGTCCCTACTCCAGATTAAGAAGTTATTTACTCACCATAACGTTCCATCTGAGTAGGTGGCTTCATTTGGCTGCAACCATCCCCCCCTCCTTCCCCCTGGCCTTCAGAAGAGTTAGTTGGTGGTATTATTCCTGCCTTTTCCTGTTGGGATACCTTTTTAGGTATATATAGGAGGGCAAACTTGATCTGAGGTCATTTGGGGTTGGCAGAGGATTATGGGTGAGGGGAGGAGCTAGGAGCTCTGATCCATAGCTGTATAAATAGTTGCCGGCTCGGATCCGATATCGGATCCAAGACCCACAGGTTGCAGACAAATGAAGCCACCTACTCAGATGGAACGTTATGGTGAGTACATAACTTCTTATTACCTTTCTTACCACCTTGTAGGGTCCCTCCCAAGCTGCTTGCAGCGTGTTGTGTCTTGATAGGAATGAGAACCATTACCTGCTGCCCCACAGCATACTCTCGAGCATTCCTGTCATACCACACCTTTTCATGTTGTTGGGCTTCTGCCAGGTTCTCCTGGGCTAAGTCCATGAGTTCCCTGAGCCTTGTCCTGAGGTTTAGGACGTATGCCACAACAGACTCCTTGTGAGACTTGAACTCACCTTCCCACTCATCTCAAATTAAATCTAGAGGTCCCCTCACCCTATGCCCATACAGCAACTCAAAGGGTGAAAAACATGGATTTCTGGGGAACCTCTCTCTTAGCAAACAACAGATGGGACAAATATTTGTCCCACTCCCTCTTAAGCTCATCTGCAAATGCCCGTAGCGTGGACTTGATTGCAGAGTTTAACCTCTCAACAAGACCATTAGTCTGGGGATTGTAGGGGGGTGGTCTTCATGTGCTTTACCCCACAGGACTTCCACAGACAAGCCAGCAGGTCTGACATGAAATCGGCACCTCTGTCGGTCAGTATTTTTTTTGGGAATCCTGCCCTGCTGAAAATCTCTAACAAAGCATTTGCCAGCTTCTCTGCCTCAATGGAGGACAAAGCCACTGCCTCAGGGTATCGTGTAGCATAATCCACTACCACTAGGATATACTTTTTCCCTGTGAAACTTAGGGTATTCAGAGGACCCACAATATCCGTAGCTACCCTCTGAAATGGCTCCTCAGTCACAAGCAAAGGCATCAAAGGAGCTCTCACCTTGTCTACCTTTTGGCACTGCTCAGAGGTTCTGCGGTACCCTGTTACATCTCTGGAAATTCCAGGCCAGTAGTTCTGCATAATACTCCTCTTTGTACGTTTTATGCCCATATGACCTGCAAAGAGAATATCGTGGGCTATGGCTAGAAGTGCCCGACGGTAGGCTCTGGGCACTACCAACTGCTGTACTCTCTCACCTTCTAGCCCTCCATCAGGGGTCCACTGTCTGTATAGTAACCCTTTGTCCCAGTATACAGATTGCCCCTTTCCTTGAGAATCCGGTGCCTCCCTCAGGACTTGCAATGTAGGGTCTGAGAGCTGAGCCTGTCTCAACTCTCTCCTTGTAACCCTATCCAGCTCCCCTTGCACAGGAAGTCTGGCATCCTCTGACAGTGGTGCCTCACTGTCAGCCTGAGTACTACTACTCACCTGTACCTTTGCAATCACTCTGTCCAAGGGAGCATCAGTACCCACAAGCAGCTGTGGCTCACCTTCAGTTTCACTACTGCAGAGTAGCTCCCTCCCTGAAGTACCCACCTCAGCAGTCCTGGCTGCAAGTATGCAGTCTGTCTGGGTCTCCCCCAGGCTACCAGACCCACATGCTTGTCTCCTAGCCTCATTGTGTGCAACTGCGTAAGCACATGGTACTGCCTCATCCACATTCTTTCCCCTCAGGACATCTGCAGGATGGGAGTTTAGTACCCCTGTTGTCTCAAGACACCCTACTATTGGCAATTTGTCTTTCCCACTTACTGGCTCCCTCACCTTTGGTTCCCCACCTTGCCTCCATGTACACCTGTATGCCTCATGGCCCCACTGGTTGCATTCAAAACATTTAACCCTAGCTTCTGGACGTATACCTGGACTAGTGGCTTCCCCTGCTACTAGCAGATTCTGTTGTGGCAGTCTGTGCTGCCCACCATGGGTTCCTTTAGATCCATGAGCAGTACTGGGGGTCCCTTTCCTGTGCAGGGCTGCCCTGCTTGGCAGGTATAGGTCTCCCTTCATCCCCAACTCATCTGAAGAAGTACATTGTCTATCAGCTGACCAGATCCTCATGTCCTCAGGCAAAGTGCTAAGAGCTTGTTCCCTCACCAAAAGGTCTGCCAGCCCTTCAAAAGTGGTGACCTGACATTCACTCACCCACCTATGGAAATAAGTGCTCAATTCAGCAACAGATTCACACACACTTTCTTCTGCCTTGCATCTGTGCTCACGAAACTTTTTCCTATACATTTCAGGGTTTAGATTAAAACATTCAAAAGACATTTCTTTACAGCAGTATAATCAAAACATGCAACGTCAGACATTTTAGCTAATGCATTTACGGCTTTACCATGGAGTAAGGGGGTCAGGAACCATACCCAGAGCCCTTGGTCAACTTCATACTGTTTACATACCCTCTCAAACATATGAATGAAACTATCAAAATTATCCCCCTCTTTAAACTGCGGAAGAAATTTACTGACCTTTGTGCTTCTGGGGTCCAGTTACTCCCTCCCCATTACCTCCATAACTCTGGCGAAGAGTCAGCATCTCCATCTCATGCTGCCTCTGCTTTTCTTGTTTCTCAGCTTCCAGATGTTACAGTTTCTCATTCTCCACAGCCTGCAAATGTCGCAGTCTCTCATTTGCTTCTAATTCCACATGGCTGGCCTCCAACTCAAGTCTCTTTAGCTCCAGCTGGATTTTTAAGTCCACTGCAGAAAGGTTGAGCTTTCCATTCTCTGAGAGAATTATATCTCCACTGCCAGTTTGATTGTCCTCTTGGTTGCTGTTTTCTGATGCAGCTGTAACCAAGGCTGCAGCCAGTTCTGCCTTAGTCAGGTTTCTATGCACCAGTCCCCTAGCCTGGCACATCTCCGCCAGCTGGCCCCTTGTCAGCTTTTCATACTCCTCTGCTGACATGCTGCCTGCTCACGCTGACTAACTAAGCTAACAAAAAAAATAAAACAATTGTGATCTGAACTCTTGAGTATTCGCTGCAACACCTTCAAAGCTCACTGTACAAAAGCTACAGGATGCACTCTACCCACACCACTGCAAGCCAATTAGTATTTGCCAACTAATTAATATCTGATGTGGGTATCCCACCACTGCCAAACAATATGTGAGGTGGCTATCCCAACCACTGCCACTAGTTAATATGTGACGCCTGTGCCTTGGCCTAGCAATCAAGAAGCCTCAGTGCTCACCACTAACACCAACTCATATATGAGGAAAGGATAACAAATACACACAGTAAAGTACAATTTCCCTTAAGAACACACAGAGATCACAGTAAGTCTGGGGCTGGTCGCACCCTTGCTCCCCAGGTCCCCAATAAGACTCCCCACTGGCACAGCTATAGGGTCTAGATCTCAGCCTAGCTGGACAAGCTAAAATCTTCAGTACCCTCTCTGTCCAACCAGTGCTTCGTGTCCCTGCCCAAGTAGCTTACACACACACTTTGAGATAAGAGGTTATACAACCCCAGAGACACTTCTGGGGAAGGCTGGCACAGGTTCTCCAGTTGTGCCCCTTTTACCCAGACTATACGGTAGTAATCACTTGCCACCACCCTGCTAATATTATCAGCTACCCAAAGGCCCTTAAAAGGGTGTCCAATTATTACTGTGCAATATTATTATCCAGTTGGTAAGTGTGACTAAACAGTCTCAAGGCTTATTAGAGTGACTTGGTACAGGATCCTTATATACATGCAGTGTACTCTTAGAGCTTAACTTATAGGTTCATAGGTAGGTACTAGGCTATCGGCCCAAGGGCCTACGCAAGCCTAGCCAACAAGGTTCTCTGGCTTATGCCACCCAAGAAAGTTATTTTCCTGTGCCACTGTCGAGCTGAGACACAGAAGTGATCCCTGGGGTGTATTTCCTATTTCCCATACACTCGTCAAGATTTTTCTTGAGTGCTAATGAAGAACTTTGCTTGACATAGATGAGTAGCCTGTTCCAGAGTATGGGATGTCTCTGGGACAGGAATCTATCCCTCCAGCATGTCTTGTTTATTGTGGTGACAAGGTTTAGGTCCCTAGAGCATGTAGCTTGGAGGGATTGGGATTTCTTTAGGTGTAGCATGTCCAACAGCTCTGGGTTTGACATAGCTTTATATGTTAGGCAGAGATCACCTCAGAGTAGGCAATATGCTATGGAGTAAAGCTGGAGTTTAGGGTATTTGTTTGAGGCCAGTAATCCTGTTAACCTTGGTGGACTTCTTCGAAAACATCACCAGAGTCATAGACAAAGGCAGATTTGTGCATACAGCATACCTTGACTTAGCCAAGGCCTTCAACACAATCCCATATTTGGCCATCTTTGATAAACTGTCTCAGTTGAATATCAGCCCTTATGTTGCCACATGGGTTCGTTGATAGATCACACTCGGTCAAAGTTGGGGACTTTACCTCAACTAGCAGACCTGTCACCAGTGGGGTTCCACAGGGGTCAGTGCTGGGTCCCCTATTGTTTAAAATATACTTCTCCGAAGTTCAGGCCAAAACAGAGAGGCTGCAGCTGACTGTTTGCTGACAACTGCAAATTAGGTGCAATGATTGAATCCCCAAACGATGTCACTATACTTCGAGGGACTTGCGCAAACCAGTGATTTGTACCAAAGCCATGGACTCACTCTCAGTGCTAAAAAATGCATCATTATCCCCTTTGTTAAAATCGGTATTCCTGCAGACCATCACATAAATAATACCCTAAGTAACAACTCAGTACTGAGAGATTTGGGAACACAAGTTCACTGTAGCTTAAACTTTGACCACCATGTGTCTGCTGTGGTAAGCAAGGCATTCTATGTCACACACCTCATTAGCAAAGGCATTGCCTCAAGAGTGAAAGAGGTCATAACTTCTCTTTACTCTATCCTCATCAGGCCAATAACTGAGTGCAGTGCTCCCTTTAGTATGTACCTTACCAGGCACCTGCAGCAACTTGAGAGAGACATCCGAGATTTCTAACCAAGAAGATTCAGGAACTCCAGCACAGTCATACACTGACAGACTGAAGTCACTGTCACTGTACTCAGTAGCATACAGACTACTTAGAGGAGATATGTAAGGCCTATACAGCAATCTTGAATCCAAACCTAATGGAAATGCTGCACATCCATTAGTCAGATGGGACAAGGGTCACCTGTTCCAGGGACCTTAACCTGGCCTGTGACATAAGTAGGACCTGCTGGAGAGAGAGATATGTCCCTGAGGTTGCCACTCCTCTGGAATAGGCTACCAATTCACATCAAACAGAGCCCCTCCATGTCCCTGTTTAAGTATAGCCTGGATGACTGGATAGAAAACAGTAAATTCTGCTTGGGATTTCACCTGTGACCCTCCTAGATATGGACAGTCATCATTAACTACGATCTCAAGTTTAGGCAAGATCCTTTATATTGGGTTTCTCTAATATTATATTGGGTACACATGGCGAGGCTTATAAAGACCTTCAGATTAATAGCCTAGTAACCACCTATGAAATGGCCAGCAGATCACACTATTTTGTCAAAGATAGTATGCACCTGTCTTTTCTAGGCTTTTGAATATTGGCTAAAACATTGTTGTTCTCATAATGCCTTTTTTTTAGACATGCCAAACTGACAAACCTAATGACACTGTAAAACCATCCCAAAAAAATCCAAATGTGTTACTGCAATGCCAAATGTTTAAATACAAAACTCCACTCCCTCCATGCTCTTCTCACCCTGGAAAATATAGACATTTGTGCACATACTGAGACATGATTTAAAGCCATTGAGAGCACCCTGGCAGTGCAGGGCTACAATGCCTTCCACATATTTATACCAGCTTCTGGTCCGTTTAGTTCCTGCACAGGCAAGGGACTAAAGGTGTTGGTGTCTTGATTGATTTACATCAGAAACAAACATACCTCAAGGCTGGTTAATCTGGATAATGCACTTGAGCTTCTCCATGTCTAAATGTCATTAGGCAAAGTTCCATACCATATCCTTGAAAGCTATATGTCTCTTTATGACCTAGGTAACCCTTATCACATATATAGAAACTTACTGGAGACTATTCAATGCGGTGCCATATTCATGGGTGACTTTATTTACCCCTCACTAAACTGGGAATTCTAGAGTATATGGAACTTGCAGACCCAGAGATTCCTGGACTTTGTAAACCAACTCAAATAGTGAAGAAGTGAAGCTGGGCCATGGCACATTTCAAATGATGTTCCCTAATGTAGCTTTATCATTAGGTTTATTTTTGCAGTTATCAGAATTCAAAAGTCAGCATTTGTTTAACCTGTCTTTTCTGGCACATTTCTTCAGCCTTGTACAGTATTAAAAAATGACTTACTCCAGTATAAGCTTTCCCTGATTCCAAAAGACTTGCTGTCTACATAAGTGACTTACTAAAGAGTAAGCCTGCCTTATAGCTAGGCCTTACACCAGAGTAAGTTGCTTACATAGAAAGCAAGTTACTGAAGAGTAAGCCTGCCTTATAGCTTGGCCTTACACCAGTGTAAGTCGCTTACATAGAAAGCAAGTCTTCTGGAATTGGGACAGACTTTTACACTGAGAGCCTGTCTTTTGGAATTTGGCCCTAGATGATTCAAGAAGAAGCCCAAAATAGTAAGTTAATGGAAAACTGCTGACTGTCTTTATTCTGAAATCATCTGTTATAGCTTACTCACAACTGATGCACTAAAAATCATTGAACTTCATTTTCTTCATTTAATTTATAGCAAGTAACGCAGATTGACAATGACCTTAAAACAAGAGCATCTGCTTACAACAGCCTCAAAGGAAATCTTCAGAACTTGGAACGAAAAAATGCGTAAGTGGAATCGTTTTCTGAAACTGCTGCTAAATTTGCAACATTTTAACATTGTCATAGAATAACTTGGCATAAAAAATTAAGCCTTGAATTTATTACAACTTTCAGCATCTTAAAAAAAAAAAAAAAAAAAAGATACACATGCCCACACGCATACATTCATGTATATATGTGTATACACTAATCAGTTAATCTGGGAACAGTAGCTAGCATGCAGATGTAATTTTTTTTAAAGATGCAAAGTATTGCATGGAACATGACACTATTTTGTGTCTTATTACAGTTTAAGAATTTTAAATAATTGTGAAACAGACTGGTGTGGCTTGAGCTTCAAGGGCCAAAATTGTACAATAGTATAAAGAATTTTAAATACTTGTGAAGCAGATGGTAAGAACTGGAGAGTCAGGTACCATAAATATTCATTTCAGTGTATTTGAGCATATGCTTACTTGTGGCACTCCATTTCAGTAGGAAAGTTGCTATCCAGTGTGCAAATGAATGAAAGGTCTGTAAGACTTGCTGCCTGATAACTACAGTATGAAAGCATTGCTTGATTTAACAGTAATTCACATATCTTCAACTCGCGTGATAAATATTAATAGCAGGTAGTGCTGAGGAGTAAGGCACTGTTAATGAGCTGCTTCCTACAACTGTAGCAGGGAGTATGATTCCCTCAGCCTCTGTTTACCTGCTGTGTACCTCTAAAGAAGTCGCTTAACCAGACCATGCTCTTGGGTTGCCATTAAATTTGGAACTTGTGTCCAGTGGATTGCAGCTTATTGTTACTACAGCCTGTAGCACATGGAATTGTCAGGAAATTCACCATGCAGGTGGGCACTGCCTTCACTGTGCTTCTGCTCCTGAGTTTGGCTTTCTGTGGTTGAATGCTTTCTTACAGCATTCATTCAGCCTTATTGCAACATCATATGCTAATAAAGTAGAGAATATGGAGACCAGGCAAATGAGAATTGTATACTTTCAAACAGTGAAAATAGTGAAATTAATAAGACTAATGGTGATAACAGTCATTATTTTGTATCAGTTGATAGAACAAAAGAGTTTACTGTGTTAGAAGTGAGCGATTTTTCAAATCTGGTTTGAAATGATGCACTAGTATTTGGAGATTCAGTTAGTAGAGGAACTGATACTAACCTTTGCAGTGATGGTAATGAATATCAAATAGTTTTTTTGCCTGCCGAGAGCAAATATTCTGGATGTGACTAGGGCTTTTGAATGCTGTAATGTAAGGGAAGTATGGAGCTGTTTTTATTCATATTGGTTCAGATGATCTCCTCTTCAAGGAATCACTGACTATTGGTAGGGAACTTGAAGCCCTATTAGCTACCATAGCTTGTACAGGTGTTAGGATTTATTTTTCATAAGTCACTTACAGAAAAAAAGAGCCAGATAGACATGAATGAAAAGATTTTGGGGGTAAATACCTACATAACAAATAAGCAAGGTGGAAAGTTGTAGGACGTTGAAGCCAAATTTTGGTCAAGCACGGATGGATGTGTTTAGGTGGGTCTACTTCAGAAGACTGAAAAACCAAAAGACTGAATCCCAGAATACTGAAAACTCAAAATACTGAAAACATTTTAATGCAGGTGGCAAGCCTGCCTACCCCCTGATAATTATATGTACCACCTCCAAGATCACACAACAGTGAACAAGGGTCAAATTCCATCCTTCAGTATTTTAGGATTCAGCTTTTTGCTTTTTCAGTCTTCTGAAGTAGACCCATTTAGGCAGGATGGAATCCAGTTGTCAAAACAAGGGAGGATAATTTTTTTTAGCATATATATTAGCAGTATTTGACTAATACATGACAGGATTTTGGCAGGTCAGAAGTTTAACAGTTCAGGTAGATCAATCTCAGATTTATCTCTTGTTGCGTCTTTTGGCTTTTCCCGGTTAGGGGCTGCCACAACGAACTCCGGTCCGCTACTGATTGGTAGTTGATTTTTACGTGCCGAGTTACCAGCCCTGACGCACAACCTTCAACGAAGGTATGCCCATTCACGCATATCTCCACGCAGAAGACACTCTAGCTGAGAGTCGAACCGGACAGCATCTTACTGTGAGGTGATGCTACAGCAGCACCACAACTGCGGGTCAATCTCTGATTTATCTCTACTGGTTGTTAATGCTAGAAGCATTATGGTTGTTAATGGTAGAAGCATTAGTAATAAAGCTTTTTATTGGAAATGCTACATTTGCATAAGATTGATGTTATTGTCTAAGAAACATGGTTAAAGAACAATGACTGGAAACCAGTGATGTCAGTATAAATGTTTTAAGGTAACAGGCATTCCAACATAAAATCAGGTGGAGGTGTTGTGATACTGATTAAAGATTGTCGTGAGACTTGTGATTATTACAGGTTTGAAAATACCAATATTGTGAACTGTGTAACTTTGACAGTAACAACAACCCTGGAATAGATACAGTTGCTGGAGAGTATAGACAACCAAGGTCAAGTGCTGATAACCTAGAAAAAATTGTAGATTTTCTTGCATGAAACAAAGGGGAGAAAAATAAAAGTAGTTGGGGGTTCAAATTAGCCAGAAACAGATTGAAATATTATTGATTCTAAAACAGTAAGGAGATTGTTTACTAAATATATTCAGGAGCAATTGCTGCAAAATATAAATATGCCTACCAGGGAACGGAGCATACTGAACATTGTGTTCCTACAGAAATTGTTACTTAATGTTAACTTTTACTAGCTCTGATATGCAGTGATCATGGGAATGTATAGGTTAAATGACTACAAGATAATTCTGCCATACTGAAATCACTATGTAAAACTAATTGAACTGATACATTAATTGGAAAGACTGCAGAAGGAATGAGGCAAGTTTTGAAAGGGGAATTGTTTGAGTGGAAAAAATAAATAAATAAAAAGTGTGTAACATCAGGATCTAGGCACCCAAGGTCAGGAGGGTATATTTCTATAAGAACGAGATAATTAAGATGAGAGAAAAAATACAAGAAATAAAAACAAGGTTGAATTATAGCTTTGAAAACTGAAATTAAACAAACTGACTGAACAGACAGATTAAACATAGTGCCAAACACAATCAGGAATTTTTGAATAGAATTTATGTAAAGATATTGAGCCTAAAATAAAACCATTTTATAAATACTTAAGATGTGGTAGGAGTAAAAATATATAAATCAATAAACTGTATGTAGATTCAAAAATGTATTCTCAAACACAACAGATTATAGATATATTTACAAAATCTTATGCAAAACAGTTTGGCTTCACAAAGGGGGGGGTTGATAAATTGTGCTAGTAATATCCGTGTAAATTCTGAACTGAAATCAAATTAGATTATATTGAAAAAATAGTATGCAAACTGGACCCAAACTAAGCACAGGGAGAAGACAGAATTATTAATGAATGACCTGAAAACATGAACTTATAGCTTCATTACATCTTTATTTACTAGGTCATGTAAGTATAGGCAGATTTGTTAAGATTGTGGGGACATGCATTTGTTAAACCCATCTTTAAGGGAAAGAGGAATAGGACAAACCCAGAGTCATGTAGACCATACATCCTTTCTTGATGTAAAAAGTAATAGAGAAGGTTATTTTGGATAATTTAGTGTGCAAATTGAAAAGGTTGGGACTTGAACCTGTATATCAGCATGCATATGTTGAAAATAGCTCTATAACTACCAGTAAATAAAATCCACAACCTTGCTGAAAAGCTCATAAGCAATACTGGGCTCAAATGGATGACAATGACAAAATCTGAGTGCTTTCATTCCTTTAAATTAAAACATGGATCTTCATCAGAAATGAACTTAGATGCAAACAATCCATTTAAATCGCCCTTCCTTCATGACGTAACTATGAAATTGACCAGTCATACAAACATTCAATTTCAAAAATCAAAAATATTTATAGTTGTACTTCATACTAAAAATCAACATTATAAAACATACCTTATCAAAAATACATATAAAATCAAAGTACCTTCATTTCTATCAAACATTTAACATTAACATTTTCATTCAAGGCAGGGAACTTATCAGCTCTTAATAAAACCTGCCATTTCAGTTCCCTGACTTCTAAAACATTATTGCAACTAAATAAAGTTCACTGTTTTTATCTGTTTTAAAGCAGAGAAATGAAATTTGTGAAAACCTTTATATTCAGTGCTGTGCGTTACTGAAGCATTTGTTGGATCATGACCTTTAATGGCTTTTATATGCTCCCATATTCTGAACCTTAACTCTAATACTTTTACCGACATAGAATTGCATACAGTTACTGCAAACTGCCAGGTAAATTATACAGCTGCTATGAAAGCTCTCTCTCTAGCTTTGAATTTAAAGTTCAAACAATCAACCCAACATTGAACTAAGCAGGAAAACAGTGCCTAAGCCACACAAAGTGCAGCAAACAGTAACCAGCCAAAAAAGCACTGCAGAGGAACCAGGCTTAACTCCTGATAATCCAAGTTAAACTTTATTATAAAAACATAAACTCTTAACTAAATCACCATGTTTTAGTTTCACAGACTTCATCAGAATAACACACTAAACAACTCTCTGATGTATATACTCATCTCCCTTAAATCATGTTAATTAAAAGTTAAAACAATTGAACTTCAATAAATAGTCATAGCAACACAGAATAAGTAAATAACCATATCAGCAAAATAGAAAATATAGAATTTCTACTTATTCTGTGTTGCTATGACTATTGAAGTTCAGTTGTTTTTAATTGTCAATTAACATGATGGATTATAGGAGATGGTGTATAAACCCCCAAAGTTGTTTAGTGTGTTACAGCTCATGAAATCTATGAAGCGAAAATGTGATGATTTAGTTAAGCATTTATGTTTTTATAATAAAGTTTAATTTGGATAATCAGAAGTCAAGCTTGGTTCCTTTACAGTGCTTATTTGGCTGTTTAAACAATCAAACATAATAGAACTTGCGTTACTGGTAGATCTCCACTGTTTACAGTTGGCACAAGAGAATGTGCCAGCTATTACTTAGTCTGTGTTGCTGTATTTCATGTGTTAAAAATAAAAGTAAAAACCTTTTAACCAAGAATGAAGTTCCATAGGCTCCTGGTCTGGTAAACCCTCAAGGGTCTTTCAGAAATATTCAAATAAGGAACCAAACCTCTCAGTTTTGGGATTGGTTTCTTGTTTTTCCATTTCCCAGATTTTCCTCCAGTCAGCTCTACTTGAAACTTAACAAGACATCCTTATTCCTCCCACAGGGAGAGCATCAGAGAGAGTGTCTCCTAGATCTACTAGATAAAGTGATTTTATCTGGACTAATCCTTTGCACTTTTTCTTGTTAGTCCTGTCACCCTGTGGGTTACAGGTGGGATAATAGACCTGACTCGAGCTTCTGGATTACCTCTCGACAGGGAAAGGTGATAGAATGGGAAGACACTAAGAATTTATTTGGACTGCAGGTTAGAGAGTACCTTTCTGATCAAGGATTGGTAGCAGAATATAGGCAAAGGAAAGAAATAGGGGGTCCTAACTGAAAGACCAGCACTGGTAGAGGTTTTTTTTTTTTTTTTTTTTTTGTAGAATCTAAAACAGAAGCTGCCATTAAAAAAGGAATAATTACTAGAACATGTAAAATATTGCATGATAACTGTAAGAATCGATCAGAGGAGGTTAGAAAGGATTGGGAAGAGAGACCGGATAAGCAATTCACAAAGAAACAATGGGAGGGTATATGTGTGTGTCCCAAATATGCAACACAATCTAGAAGAGTTAGGATTTTTGCTTGGAAATGTTTACATAGATATTTTTATACCTCAAGTAGACTCCAGAGAATTTTTCCTCAGGTAGGCAACAAATGTTGGAGGTGTGATAGGGAAAAAAGAGGTAATTGGGGAAAATATTTTCTGGGCATGCGGTGAGTTGGTGGACTTGGATTCCCTGTGGGATGCACTGCCCGAGATGCTGAGAGGGCAGATTGGTGTCACGAGTTAGATGATTTTTCTGAGCTATGATACAGAATCAGATGGTTTAATAAAGATGTTTCTTGTTTAAAAAAGGGCAGGCACTGAATAATGTATGTAATGTTGCTTAGGTTATTATTTATTTATTTATTTATTTATTTTACATTTGTTGGCCAGGATGGTCCGACTGAGCTGAATAGAACTTTTTCAGCGGAGGCCAGGGGAGAAAAGCTCCATAGTATACAAGTCATTAAAAGAATTAGAATTTCACAGTAGTTACAATGAAAGTATACTCGTTAATACAGAAGTAATTAGTTAAGAAGCTTCATTGCTTTGAAATGTAAGAATTAAACATTATAAGACAATAATTCATAAAAGGCAGCAATAATTATAAGTAACTGTAGATGTTTCTAATAAATGAGATCAGAAGAGGAAATGAGATCTGTAAATGTAAAGGTAAATAGTATGCAGAGGTTATAGTTCATCATTGGAGGTATAAGAAGACATACTGATAGTGAATAGTTAGGTAGAGTTTAGCAAGTGAACTGAATGTACTTTTATGGAAGATGATAAGGGCATGACCAGTGTGTTTTTAGGTATTCTTTGGTTGCAATTTTAAATTGATTGGTTTGTGTAAGAGACCTGATTTCTTTTGGTGTATCAATATATGTGAAATATAATGTTTGTAAATGTGAATTTGTTAATGCAGTTTGATTGTTTTTTATGTAAATTTGCCTGTGTCAGAAGTGATAATTCAATAAAGGTATTTAAAAAAAAAAAAAAAAAAAAAGCCTTTCTGGATTACCTCTGTTTACTGCTGTTGAAATTCAGAGCTCTGTTTGGATATTTCCCTCAAGGTTTGTTAGATGAGATCTGAGAGTTGTGTCTTTCACAGCTGCTCGGTCTTAATCAATTATCCTCCCCTTCTTACCTTTCACAGGAAGTCTTCTACCATTTGAGAACTGTGGCTGAGATTTTGGCTTGCTGCTGTCAATTGTCCCATCACACCTCAGATAGCCTGATCTGAAGAATCCCAGTTCTTATAGATAACTGTGGCTCTGATTCAGGCTTGTTGCATTACCCAGCTATTCTCTTGAAACAGTCACATCTTCAGCATGTATTGGTGGTATTTGCATTGGTTGAGTCTCCCCAGTATGCCATCCCTTTCAGTGCATTTGTATGCATGGGTGTATGTTGCTACATGTGTACAAGGTACTGTACCATCAAAATAATTTCTTGTCATGACATCTGCCAAAATATCTTAAAAACTGCCACCTACTTACTGCTAACCCTTTTCCTAGTCCAGATGAATCCTTAACAGTGGCACCTGAAAATTTGCCCCTTCCGTGGTCTTAATGATTGGACTGTTTAGGCAACTAGTGTTCTGCCTAACAAATTCAGGCTTAACAATAGATCTGATGTTGTCTGCTCTGTCTGGATTCAGCCTGTGGGACTTTGGATCTAACACCAGTTCTGTCTGTGAGAGCTTTGGCTGTTGTGCCCTTAATGAGTGCAAGGCTAAACTAGTCCTTACGTTTTTTTTTTTTCCTATCCAGCTCTTCTCCTGCTGTTTCTAAGGCCCCTCCTCCAGATCCTAAGCCTGGGTTTGAGAAACCTTGGCCGCACGACTCCCGGCACTGCAGGAGGGAGCTCAAAATGTCTTTCTCTGTTATCACCTCTGAGATGGTTCTTTTGGGTTCCCTGGGTCTGAACAGCCCTCAGCCTCCCCTGGTGCATCAGCACTGGCTTCAGCTTCAACATCTTGGAGTCAATCACCATTGGTATCAAAAGCTTTTTGTAAAGCTTCTCTGGTTCTCAACATACCCAATCCTTTTCTGTTAAAAGGGGCACCTTCAGGAAGGGTAGCGTCCCCTTTTTCTCCTGATACTCCTCCTCGCTCACCAGGGTCCTTCCCATCTCCACTTCGGTTCATAGCTTCTCCAGCTTGGATCCAACATGTGAGGTCTTCTTCACTTACACCTTCAAAGCCGTCCTTGATGGTTACTTTTGTCCAGTCATCACTGTCGGTGAGCATTATCAGTCAGAATTGGAGTAGCTGAGGGGGTCCTTTTTGCAGCACAGATGCAGTTAGGACTTTCCTAAGACCTTCAGCTCCATCTTTTAGATTTCTTCCCTCGGCCCTTTCAGATCTGAGTTCTTTGGAGACTGGTGGAGTTCCCATCTCGTGGATCAGATCTGATAGCCTGGCAGTTTTCAGATTCCTCATGTTCCTTGGTAGCTTCGACCCCGACTTGCTCAGGGCCTGTGGCTCTTTGGAGCTATGGTGTTGAGCCTGGAGTTTTGGGGTCTGCTGTTCCAGTCTCTGGATTGTCACAGTCTCTCAGAGCTTTTGCCTTGGATAGCTTGGCTGTGATCTCCGCATTGGTTCTGGGCACAGCCCCTTCGGGTTTGGGGTTGTCTTTAGTGCTTACAAGTTCTGGGGCCCTCAGATGTGAGAGGGCCCACCTCAACTTTGGTCTTTGTTGTGGAGAAGATATTCTTGGTTAGGGAGCAGGGTGGGATATTTCTAGCCGGCATCCCTCACATTTTCCATCTGTTCTTCTGACCAGTCATCAGGCTGCTCCCCAGACAGCTTGCATTGTCTGGCATCCAGGAATGCCCCCTTGGAAGTTTTAACCCATTCTTCCCCTTCTCCAGCTTCATCAGAGTGGGAGATTTTGAAGAAGAGAAAATGCAAGAGGAAGCACTTGGATTTTCCGAAGGAATCCCTCACCAAAGATAGTGACCTTTAGGAAGGAGCGGATTCCCCAAGTCCCTGCGTGATGATGCTTGATTTAGCAATTTATTTGTGATGCTTTGCCAGCACAGGGGCTGGACCACCGAATCCCCCTCTCGGGAGGAGTCATTTTTTCTGGAGGCCTTTGGTTGTAGGCCCATCCGCTCCCCAAGTGGTACCTCCTCTGGTGCTGTCATAGACCTGTTGTCCCATAGGGTGTGGAAGGAGCTTGACACAGTAAAACCAATCCCTTGTAAACTGGATAAAGCTCTTGCACTGCCCCCCAAACACAGATCTCATTGGAGCAAGGGTCCAGCCATTGATGCTATTGTGATGGCAGCAGCCAGCAAAAAAAAATTTCTGAAGGGAGCCCTTCAATTCATTCCCCAATCAGGGAGTCTTGAATGCTGGATCAATTAGGGAAGTGATCCTTTGATTCATCCACCTTTACTTTGAGGGCTGTTAATTATTTATCACACTTGATAAGGCTTCAATGAGATCTTGTCTCAAAGTGTTAAACACCCTTACGATACAGCAGTCTTTGGATACCCTGAGGAAGCTGTAGACTCTTTTGTCCATCTTGACTTCATTTACCAATGTTTCTGTGTGGCTCTCTTCAAATGCAGCTGATGGAGTGTCCAGAGTGGCAGGTTCCGGTATTGAACTAATCTCGCTGGAGGTCCTCATCCCGCCCCCACCTGAAATAAAAAAGACCACAGTGAAAAACTTCTCAAAAGCCGACTTCACACTTCTAAAAACTAGTGTGGTCTCCTTTAAGGCCCCTGAGCCAGTGGTAAACATTACTCAAACCGCTGAATCACTTACAAATGCCTTCTACCAGCACCTACAGGACTGCATGGATCAGGCAATCCCAAACAAAACTAAGACTCTTTGTACCAAAGGCAAGCGTCCAGTCTGGTGGACCCCAGCCATAAACAAGCTCTACAACAAAAGGAGGAAGCTACTACAAGATAGAGCAAAATCCTTGAAAGGTAAGACACCTTTGATCATTATAAGTAAAAAAACTAAGAGCTCTCATAAAATCATCCAAGGCAAATTTTGAGAGAAAAATCGCCAAGGACTCAAAAGGCAATCATAAGGCCTTCTTTAGCTATGTTAGAAACCTAGGAGGAAACTCCCAGATATGCTCAGAATTAGTTCAAAATGATGTGAAGATTACTGAACCTACACACATTGCCAACATACTGGCTGACAGGTTCAGTGCAAACTTCTCCCCCCCCCCCAAAAGGAGAGATATCTATACCAGAGGATTGTAGCCCCCAAACATCTCCAACGCCCAGGTGAGAACCGCTCTCTCCAAAGCAAAAACACAGCATCCATGGGACCGATGGTGTCCCCGGCTGTGTGCTCCACGAACTCAATGAGGAATTAAACCCGCAGTTAGGACAGCTGTTTAATCTTAGCCTCACCTCAGGATACGTACCCAAGGAGTGGCGCACGGCGACTGTGGTCCCACTTCACAAGGGTGGTGCCTCCACCGACCCTGGAAATTACCGTCCCATTAGCTTGACAAGCCTTATCTGCAAAGCCATGGAGAGGATCATAATGGAACTCATAAATAAAGACATAGGAACTTGCAGACTTTGGATCCAACCCAGTTTGGCTTTGGCAAAGGCAGATCATGCCTTTTAAACTTGGTTGACTTTTTGAGACAGTCACCAAGGCCATTGATGAGGGAAAGGCAGTCCATACAGCCTACTTTGACCTGGCAAAGGCCTTCGACACAATACCCCACTCAGGTATCATCGAAAAACTCATCAGCTTGAATGTAAACCCATACATCACAAGATGGGTTGCAAACTGGCTAAGTGACAGAACCCACAGGGTCAGAGTTGCTGGAGCCATGTCAGACTCAAAGCCTGTCACAAGTGGTGTCCCACAGGGCTCAGTCCTGGGTCCACTCGGCATCTACTTTTCTGAAGTACAAGCAAACACAGGAGGGTTATGGCTGACAAAGTTTGCAGATGACTGCAAACTGGGCGCCATAGTCGAAAACACATCTGACACAGATATCCTTCAGAAGGGCCTCACAGAAACGGATAACTGGTGCCAGAGCCATGGCCTAAAGTTAAATGCCAAGAAATGCATAGTCATACCCTTCGGGAAAAACAAGGTTACCCCTAGCTACCATATAGGTGGCAATCCACTGAGCACAGAAGAAGTCATCAGGGATCTGGGGACCCAGGTTGACAGTAGCCTTTCGTTTGACACTCATGTTGCTAAAGTAGTTAGGAAAACCTTCTACATTGCCCACCTGATCATGAAGGGATTCTCATCTAGATCAAGGGAGGTCATCGTCCCCTGTACTCATCACTCATTAGACCTATGATTGAGTACAATGCCCCATTCGGAATGTATCTGACCCGACACCTGCAGCAGCTGGAAAGGCCCCAAAAGTTCCTCACCAAAAGGATAAAGGGTCTCAAAAATATGTCTTATGCTGCCCGACTGAAAGAACTCCAGCTCTATTCAGTCTCATACCGCTTGCTCAGAGGTGACCTGTGCCTGACATATAAGGCCATGTCAAACCCTGATTTGATGAATATGCTTCACCTCAAAAAATCTAGATCCCTCAGAACCACAAGGGCGGGAGACTTAAACCTTGACACGGTTATTAATAGAACGTGCTGGAGGGACAGATTCATCACCCAGAGACTCCCTATGCTGTGGAACAAAATCCCGGTACATGTGAGGCAGAGCACCTCGCTGGCCTTGTTCAAGAGGAATCTTGACCAATGGATGGGGGATCGCAGATATACCCCAGGGATTACTTCAGAATAATAGGCATAGTTTTATTCAAACTATAAAGGGGTGGCGAAAGCCAAATAACTATGGGCTAGGCTTGTAAATGCCCTTGGGCAGATAGCCTAGTATGAACCTATGAACCTATGAACTGAAGCACCACACCTGGATGCGGCTGTGCAACTTTGCAAACTGCTTCAAAGTGTCCTTCATCAGTGCCCCTTTTGATGGGCTTTTCTTGCTTGGAACCAAGGTTAAAGAGACTTTGACAAGGAGCAAACAAGATAGGAAGGCATTATCAGCCTTTGGAGTTTGCTTTTCCAACTCCCCAGTGATCTTTTTGTAGAAATAAGAAAGGTGATAAGTGACTCTTCAGGAAGTCCGTTTTCTTCCCAGGATACTGCTTTGGAAGGTTCCTCCTGAGTGCTGGGGGAATCATAATGGACGCCTCCCTAGGGACAGAAGTGGTCCACAGAATCGGGGCTTCATGGGGCTTTTTCTGGCTGGCCTTTTCAGTGATCGTGAAGCTTGTCCAACTACTTGCCGCTAGAGGCAGTTGGTAGTCATTTAGCTCTCTGCCACAAAGCTTGGGGGAGGCCATCACCTCAAATGCCTGGGTGTTGAGAGTCATATCCAGAGGTAATGTTATTCCCTGTGTAGAATTCCCAAAGGGTCTCCCAAAATGTTTCCCTGATATTCTACCTCATAAGAGACTTTTTGCAGCAGCAGAGATCAAAAAGTTGCTTGCAAGCCATCCAATAGGCCCCACCAGACCAGTGAGGATCTAGGGTCTATTCCAGAGTCTTTTTAGTACCTTTAAGAAGACCAAAGACCTCAGACCAATCTTGGACCTTAGCAGGCTGAACCAGTTAATTGAAAAGACCAAGCTCTGGATGGTCACGGTGCAGTCTGTCACCTGTTCTGAGGAAGGGCGGTTAGAAGAGCTTGATAAACCTCAAAGGCGTCTACTATCACGTAAAGATAGATTGACATTCTTGGAGGTTTCTTCACTTCCAGTTGGGATCCAATCACTATCAGTTCAGAGACCCCGCCATTTGGACACACCTCAGCTTCCTGGGGGTTTACCAGGCACATGGCAGTGGTCACAGCCTGGCTCTGGCTGCAGGGATTTCGGGTCTTCCTGTACCTGGTTGATTGGTTCCTCACTTCCCACCACACAGGCATCATTGATTTCAGCCAGGGATTCCTTGCTCCAACTATGCAACAGTCTAGGCATCACAGTCAATTGCCTCAAATCGAGCCTTCGGCCTGTACAAGTCTTTGAGTTCATAGGGTGTCATGTGGACATGGTCCATCAGAGTGCCAAGCTCCAGAGTTTTCAGTCTTCGAGCCCCGGCCCCATCAATGCTTGCAATTCACAAACCTAAGGTTCACGCATTTCTAAAGTTCTTGGGTCATATGGCACTGGTCACTCTGGCCAGGTAACACATGAGATCTCTGCAGTACACTGTGGCTATGCAGAGAACACTCCTTATGCAGCCATTGGATTTCCTGATACGTATAATGAGAGTGTGTGACGAGCAGCTTCAGTGGTAGTTAGTCTCCCTTAGTACTACACGGGAGACTGTTTTTATAAGTTCATAGGTGTGTACTAGGCTAATGGCCCTGGAGCCTTTACAAGCCTAGCCCATAGGATTACCCTGGCATCGTGCCACATGACCTTAGTTCCTAGTGCCTCTGTCGAGTAGTCACTAGAGTGATCCTCTGGGAGAATTTTCTATTTCCCATCCACTCATCAAGATTTCTCTTGAAGAGGGCCAGTGAGGTGCTCTGCTTGACATGCATGGGAAGGCTATTCCATAGCATGGGCAGCCTCTGGGTTATGAACCTGTCCCTCTAGCTTGTTCTGTTAATTGTGGTAATGAGGTTGAGGTCTTTGGAGCATGTAGTGGGGAGGGACTGGGATTTATTTAGATGTAGCATTTCTAACAGAGCTTGGTTAGACATGGCTTTGTAAGTCAAGCGGGGATCACCTTTAAGTAGGCGATATGAGGCCGAGAATAGTTGGAGTTTTTTGAGTCTGTCCATGTAGGACAAGTGTTTAAGGCCTAGTATCCTCTTTATTAGGTACTTTTGTGGCCTCTCCAGTTGCAGGTGTGTAGTGAAGCACATGCCAAAATGAGGCATTATACTCAATGATTGGCCTAATGAGGGAAGAGTAGAGGGGAGACAATGACCTCTTTCTTCCTGGATGCAAAACCCTTAGTAATGAGATGTGCCATATAGGACTTTCTTACCACAATGGCAATGTGGTGGTCAAAAGAGAGGTTGCTGTCAGTCTGTGTTCCCAGATCTCTTATAACTGCTTCTGTGTTCATTGGACTACCATCGATGTGGTAATTCATGGGAAATGGGGTTTCCCAAAGGGGATGACTACACATTTTTTGGCATTGAGCTTAAGGCCATGGTTCTGACACCAGTCGTTGGTCTCAGTGAGGCCTTTTTGTAGGATGTCAGCATCACTTGGGGAGTAATTATGACACCCAACTTGCAATCGTCTGCGAACTTTGTCAGCCAGAGTCCCTTCGTGTTGACCTGATCTTGAGAGAAATAGATACCAAACAGGAGAGGACCCAGGACTGAACCCTGTGGGACTCCACTCGTGACTGGTCAGCAGTCTGACTTGGAGTCAGCTACTTTCACACTGTGGGTTCTGTCTGTGAGCCAGTTTGCAACCCACCTAGTGATACAGAGGTCGATGCCTAGTTTAGTGAGTTTTTCTATGATTCCTGATTGGCGAATGGTATCAAAGGCCTTGGCCAGATCAAGGTAGGCTGTATGAACCACCTTGCCTTCATCCACAGCTCTGGTGACTGACTCAAAGAAGTCGACCAGGTTGAGAAGGCACGATCTACCCTTCACAAAATCAAACTGTGTGGGATCCCGAGTTTGGAGATTCTGTATATCCTTGTTTAATTGGTCCATAATGATGTATTCAATAGCTTTGCATATCAAACTCATCAGGCTAATGGGGTGATAGTCCCCAGGATCTGTAGTCACACCTCCTTTGTGGAGAGGGATGACTGTAGCAGTGCGCCTTTTGGTAGGGACAAAGCCTGAGGTGAGGCTGTGACTGAACAGGGCACATAGGTGAGGTGCCAGTTCACTCTGTAGTTCATGTAGGACACAGCCAGGGATATTGTCAGGTCCCATAGAAGCTGTATTCTTGGTCTAGGACAGTACTGTTTTAACCTGTGCAGCAGTAATACTGGGTGCCTGGCAATCTACTGGTATTGTGATTGGTCCTTTGGTGGGGAGAGAGGGGTAAAGTTGGCACTGAATCCATCGGCCAGTATATTGGCAATATCTGTTGGCTTGGTATAGGAGGTGCCATTGTGCAATAGCTCCGAGCAAAAGATTGCATAACTGTAGAAGGCCTTGTGGTTGTCTTTACTATCTGCTGCAATTCTGTTTTCATAGCTAGCTTTAGAGGATTTGATGAAGAAGGATCTCAACTTTTTATTGCAGCTGATAAGGGAGTTTTTCCAGTTTTGGGACTTCACCTTATTCCGCATCAGTTTCCTCCTTCTGTTGTAGAGTTTGTTTATGGCAGGGGACCACCAGATTGGCTTCCTTTTTATGGAGGAGAACGTCTTGGTTCTATTGGATATGGCGAGATCCATGCTTTTTTGTACGTGTTCATACAGGGCATTAGTGTACGAGTAGGTGGTCATGTAGCTGTTTTCTAATTGCATGGGTGGCATGAAGTTAGCCACCTCTCTTTTTAGGAGCCCAAAGTTAGCTTTAGAGAAGTTTTTCATGGTGGTTACCTTTGCCGGGGGGGGGGGGGTGGATTTCCAAGGCGATTCGTTTGTGGTCAGATTTAACCAGGGAGGAGTTGACTATTGGTATAGAGCAACAGTCATTCATGTTAGTAATGACCAGGTCCAGGATGTTGCTACCTCTAGTGGGGGTAAGAACGCGCTGGTCCAGGGCATTAGAATTAATGAATTCCAGAAAACGTTGGGCAAGTGAATTGGTACCTGAATAGTTTTCCCAGTTAATGGAAGGGTAGTTGAGGTCACCCAGTATGAGGGTGTTAGGTTGGACCCCAATATTCTCCAGGGTGCTTAGGAATGTGGAGTTTGAGTCTTGGGACATGGTTGGGGACCTATAGCAGGCTACGACCTGAAACACTGGCTTACCCAGTGTTAGCTGCACCTGAGGTATCTCTGATGCGTTATGTTGGGCTATCAGTCTGGAGGTTTGCGCATCCTTTATGAATATGGAAACACCACCACCTTTGGAGCTTCAGTTCAAGTTCTGGGGCCGAAAGGTGTGGAATGAGTTATAGCCTGGCTTGAACCAGGTCTCTGTTACAGCACAAATGTCGATGTTCTCCATTTTAAGGAGTGCTTCGAGTGAGTGCATTTTGAGATTTAGACTTCTAGCATTGAGAAGCGTGATCTTCAGATTGCATTTGTTTGTAGCTGTTACAGTGGTAATTTGGTCTATGGAACACTGCCTAAAAAGGCACTATAGGGGTGGCAAGACCCTTGGCCAGTATCCGGAAGCCCAGGAGTGACAGATGCAGGCCATCTCTGGCAAAGCATCGAGGTCTGTCAGTCATGTCATCCCAGGCAGACAGATACTAGAGCCCCTTAGAATGACACCAGAAACTTAGCCAATTGTTGAAATCAGTCATTTTCTCCTTGTACTGTGGTATCATTCTGGGTGATGGTAGGAGGCTGCTCAGGGTTAGGGTCATACCCGCCTGGGCTACATAATACGAGAGCTCCTCCTTGTCTCTTTTCATGTAGTCCAGGAAGGTATGTCTCAGGTCATTCACACCCACATGTACAATGACAGAGTCATATTTGTACCTGCTGTTGAGGGACCTGAGTGCGTGGTTATGTGGCGGATCCTGGCACCTGACGGGCAGCTTCTCCTTATTCAGCTTAGTGAATGTGTGCGTCACTATCGAATCACCTCTGACTAGTGTGTTGGGCATGCTGTTTTGCCTTAAGGGCTTTAGTTGAGTGGCACACTGTTTAGGAGGGTTACGTGTGTCGTGATTAGTGTTGTGTTGTGGTGTGGTGGTAGAGTGTGTTTCTGCCTTGGAGGTCTCTGCTGTTTGGGTAGATTTTTGACAGCATCCGTGAAGGTGGGTGTGTGGTTTGTGTTTTTATGTGAAGGCAGTGCTGGTGTGTGTTCTGGAGGGCTGTGTGTTCCATGTGGTGTGGTGCTAGTGTTGACCTTCTCCTCTTCACCAGCTATTCCGGTCTTGGCCGGAGAGTGCATGGCTTCCAATTTGGATATATAAGTGCATCTCTCGCAAGCCTGAGTATTGGGAGGTAGGAGGAGAGGGTTATCAGTTTACATGAGGCAGTTGCTACATTGCCTCAGGATGCCCAAGTTCACCAGGTTAATAGGAGAAAGCAAAGGGAACTGACCTTTAGACATGCCTGGAGGGGTGGGCATTAATAATAATTACTGAAGTTTCCTTGTAGAATGTTTAGTGCTGGTAGCACTTTTGTGTCTTACAATAATTGCTACAAGAAATCTGGTAAAGTGCTAGACTAATAAGCTAGTAAAAATGCAGGAGAGGAGAGAACTAGCAGATCTCAGAAACTTACAAACAGTCCAGGATACAGCAAATCTGTATCTGGACTAGACTAGTTACAGAAAAGGCAGGAAAAAGTTTTTTTTAGTAGAAAGTGATGAGACAGAAGATAATGAGATAATTCAATATTCAGAAGCTAAAGGGGTGGGCCTTTGCTAATTTCTCACTATAAACAGAATGAGCTGATGTAATGTGACTTGGGGGGGGGGGGTCCAGTATCAACTGTATACCAGAGGCTGGCAACTCAAAGCCACTAAGACCACCACAAGAACTAAGTGAGTGGGTGGGAAAAAACAATTGCACAGATTACAGCGATATGTATTAAATGAAATTCTCTTTTGGCAAAGGTCACCACAGATGCCTCCTTGTGGTGGGGGCATTTCGAAGGAAGGACTGTTCAAAGTTCCTGGTCTTCCACAGAAGTTCACATTCAAATCAACATTCTGGAGACGAGAGCAGTCCTCCTAGCATTGCAGGCTTTTCAGAACATCCTCCCCAGTGGTGTCATTGCAGTTCAGATGGGCAACATGTCGGTTGTCTGGTACCTCAACAAATGGGGGGGGCAGTCTTTCACTCTGTGTTGAGAGGCCATGAGGGCATGGCAGTGGGTGTTCTTCTCCTGGTGGTTTTAGGTGGATTGCATATCTCAGAGAAGTCGAACATTCTGGCTGACGGCCCCATCAGGAGCATTCTGTTGCCCCACAATTAGTCCCTAAATCCTGCAGTGACAGCTTAGATGTTTTGACACTGGGGCACTCTGTGTTGCGACCTGTTTGGATGCCTATCCAACACCAAGTACAACAGTTATGACCTTGTTCCCTCTATTGAGCAAGCACCTAGAGGTGCTCTGACGTTTGCTTGGCGTCCAGGTCTCCTTTACGCTTTTCCTCCAGTTCCCCTCATAATGAAGTTTCTTCAGAGAGCAGACCATTTCAGAGTCTCCGTGATCCTCCTTGCCCGCTTCTGGCCTCACCAGGTACAGTTACCCTTCTTGTGGCCTGTTCTGAAACACCATGTTAGATGGTGGATTCCACCATGTTAGATGGTGGATTCCATTCCCGATCTTATCTATCATCCAGTCTGGCTGGACCCCCCCCACACAAACACACACACACACACACACACACTCCTCATTCTCTTAATTTGACTGCATGCTTCCTTCAGTTTCCTTGATGGCTAGGAATCCCAAGCTTTTGCAGGCGGTGGTTCACATATATTGTCATCTTCTCAGAAAGAATCTACTAGAAAAGTGGGTAACAGTAAGTGTAAGAGATTTGTTTTATGGGCAGAGGCTCGGGGACTTGATCCCTTCTCGGCCTCCATGGAGTTAGTTTTGGATTTCCTAGCTAAGCTGTTCAATTCAGGCTTTAGCTTTTCTACTGTCAAGGTTCAGTTAGCGGCCATTTCAAACTTCCACTTGGGTAAAGATAATATATTCTTGGCTTCTCTCAAGTTTTCCAAAGCCTTTCTGAAAGATATTTCTATTACTTTTCCTCCAGTACTGGGATCCAGTTCCTCCCTGGAATCTACCCTTTTTTCTTCATGTTTTCACTGGCCCCCTTTTTGAATCTTCAGCTTCCTCTGATTTGAAGCTTTCTGTCTTGGAAAACTTTGTTTTTGGTGGCAATTACCTCAGCCAAAAACATTTCAGAATTGCAAACCCTTGATTCTTCTCCTCCTCGTTTAATTTCTCCAAGGATAGGGTTTCTCTTTATAGAATCCCTTCCTTTTTACCTAAAGTTGCTTCTGAGAATAATCTTTCATCTTCCTGTGCTCTTTTCCAATTTTTTCCACCAAAGGTGAATACCTCCTACATTGTGTGGATGTGCATAGGAAACTGATTTTATCTTGACCGTACCAAGTCCTTCAGAAAATCTAGCCAGTTATTTGTCTCCTCAAAATCCAGGCTGGGCTTGCTTGTGTCCACAGGAACTTTATATGGCTGTCAGATTGTATTTTGTTGGCATATTCTCTGAGGGGCAAGACTTCCACAGAATCCAAAAGGTCATTCATCTAGGGCTTGTAGCTACTTTCACAGCTTTTCTTTCAAGAGTACCCTTGTATGATATTCCAGCTGTGGCTGCTTAATTGGGCCATCATATCTTTTTGTCACATTATAAGCTGGGCATTCAGTCCAGGTCCAGGGCTTCTTTTGATTTTCCTGCATTGCAGAATATTCTTCCTTTGTTCCTTCCTGGGAATTGTTGTGGCTGAGGACTCTGTCCCACAGGTTGACTCCAGATGGAGCAGACATCGGATATAAAAGTTATATACACACCATAACAATAGATCTATGTTGTCTGTCTCCATCTGATTCAACCTTCCGGCCCTCTTGCCCCCCGACCTTCTTCATACGTTGGTACTAGGCTATCAGCCCTAGGGCCTATACAAGCCTAGCCATAACAATTCCCTGGCTATTTCTTCCCACATTATTTACTTTCCTGGACCCCTGTCTAGCAGGGCGACTGACGTGATCCCTGGGGTGAATTTCCTTTCTCCCATCCAATCGTCAAGGTTCCTCTTGAAGAGGTCCAAAGAGGTACTCTGCTTGACATGTTGTTGATTTGGTGAGTCTTCCCTTAGTGTTGACCAGACATTAGGGGTCTTGCATCCTGATTGACTAGAGTCTCACATTTCCCAGAATGTTATTGCACTGTTATATATATAATATGTAATTATGAATGTATTTCTGTATGTATTTCACTTGCCACAGTTTGTGTGACACTGTAATGCAGTAATCTGTGGTACTGATGAATGTATTTCTATATGTATTCAATATGTAAAATTTCTATTTTCTGTTGGAGCTTTTTTCCTCGGGCCTCTGCTGAAAGTGGGCATTTGTAGCCAGTCGGACAAACCCGGTCAACAAATATAAAATAAATAAAAATAAATGTTTTCCTTGTATCTGTGGAGGAAATGGGGACTAGTTGGATGTGCTGTATCATTATATTCCTTCTCAGGGACCAAACTTGATCTGGGGAGTTGATGGAGGGAGGGGTTTATGGGTAAAGGAGGCAGAGCCAAGATGAGGTAAATACTTTAGAATCGGCTGGTGTCTGATCTGAAGTCTCACAGTTTGAACCAGACTGAGACAAACAACACGGATCTATCATGATAGTGAGTTCATAACTTTTATTTATATTAGATGCAGTTGCCCCTCTTAGCAGTAGTTTCTTTACCCCTACCATAATAGGATACAAGCTGTTGTGAAAATTTAGAGCATCTGCCGTTTCACATGAAATTGCCACTGCCTTGGTACATCTTCTGGTAGCTTCTTCATCTGACTTTTGTTTCCCTCCCTGTCTTTCTGAGTATTTAGATTGTGCATGTCCCACTCGGTTATGTAGCATTGGTGGTATAGTGGCGAGCATGGCTGCCTTACTAGCAGTTGACCCAGGTATGATTTCTGGCCATTGCAAGACGTCTGTACATTTGTGTTGGGGTTGGCACAAAGGTTGAGGTGTTTATCTTACAGACACAAGGTGCAGGGTTTAATTCTGTCCTTTGGACACTGTTTGGTTATTGGCTAGGCACCCAATAGTCTACAGACTGATTGCAATTGCCTAGTATTTAGCTATGACCCTAAAGTCATATAGTACTAGAAGCATCTAAACCCAAGACCTTGAATGGAACCCGTGACTTCTTAATTTCTCTGTGGAACCTATGATGTTTTAGACTTTTCCCATGAATTCTTTTGTGCCCTTGTGTAGTACTAGGTCAATTCCTTCTTGTGAGCTTGTGCCCTGCTGACTTAGTAGAGGTCATGCTTTTTATCCAGCTCTTCAGTTGAGGTACATTCCTTGTCTTTCATAGTATAACATCATAACATCCGGTAACTCCTTCAGCACTTACTTTGGCTTCAGCTATCTGTCAGTACTCTATAATTTGCTAATAGAGAGAATGCAGTTGTAAGGCATGTAAAATATAAGACTACTGCTTATACAAAAAATGTCTTGCACATTCATGTATCTGTATTTCAGTTTTTCTTTACATAAACGTAAACATTTTATTTGACTCATTTGTGAAGAAACTGCAAGTTAATATATTTTTAGTGAAGAATAATCATGAGATGTAATATTTTGTATTATACCATGACCCCCCCCCCCAAAACGTGCACGCTGATTGGCCAGCGTGCCCGTTGTAAATCGAGGTATACTAATGGAAAAAGGTCCGGTCGCCCGGACTTTTTTCCATTAGTATAACTCGTTTTTTTAAAACACTGTCTCGCTATGTTAAATGGGTTTAACATAGCGAGACAGCTTTAAAATAAGCAACGGAGATCTCCGGTGCTTATTTTAAAGCTGTCTCGCTATGTTAAACCCATTTAACATAGCAAGACAGTGTTTTAAAAAAAAAGCAACAGAGAAAGCAAGATCTCCGTTGCCTTTTTTTAGTGTTTCGCTATGTTAAATGAGTTTAACATAGCGAGACAGTTTTAAAATAAGCAACATCTCCGTTGCTTATTTTAAAACTGTCTCGCTATGTTAAACTCATTTAACATAGCTATAAAAAGCAACGGAGATCTTGCTTTCTCCGCTTTGCCCACAGCTCTGATGTACTGCGCGGCGTGCAGTACATCAGAACTGCGGATGCCAGACATCTGCGGAAGGGCAGCAAACAGGCATTATACTATGCCATTATTTAAGAAAAGTAATAGTTTCTTTTCTTAAATAATGTCATGGTATAATAGCAATAACCACGCCTGGGTGTGGGTAATGCTAAATTACCCACGGTTGGCTTTGTTTGGTCCTCGGGCTTCGGGACCAAACCATGCCAACCGTGAGTAAATTTAGCATTACCCACACCCAGGCGTGGGTTATTGCTATAGCAGTCCTCCCCATTTGTCACTGTCACACAACACACACAATCATTTTAATTATTTTTTAACTTGATAATATATGCTTCAGCATTAAAGTATTTATCATTTACAGTGATTGAATTTTTATTTACCTTAAGTTCATTGTTAGATACTTTTATAAATGACATTGTGCATGCAGGTGAGGTTAAGCATTTTGTAATTACTGCCTTTAGAACAGAAAATGTTAAAACAACTTAAAGAATAATACCAATTATTGTAATGAAACCTTGTAATATACTAGTTTTCAGGTTAGCAAATATACTGCCTAACCATCCAAAAAGTGTCCACTGTGTAGATATGCTTTCCAGGTCTTTGGCTGTCTGCTCCATGAAATTGGCCAACTTTTTTTGTTTATAATGATAGTTACTAATATAGGAACAACAATGACTTCCTGTGAGGGCACATGACCCCCCCCCCTTTGGCAGCTAGCATTATGTTGCGTGCCAGCTGATTTTTCAACACCACAGTTCGAATTTGTAATTTTTTGATTTTCCATTCTGATGTGATGTGAAGTATGGTTTGCTGCCTCCTGAAGAATTTGAGCAAGCATGGTGATTTCAAGCATTGTCCTTTGCATTCCATGCACAGGAATAAAGACTGAAAATACTTGCTGTATCCAGCGAACTGCCCATTTACTATTTAGTCTGCCTGCATGGAGGGTTTTTGAAATGTTGAATAGCAGAAGTAATATAGCCCACAAAACAACATTAAGACCAGTTTGTAGGCAGCTAGGGGTAGGCATGATCACCACAAATGTAGTAACGGTCTTCTGTTATGCCCATGCCATGCCCCCAGTTGTAGCTTTTTAAGTTTAAAGAGTTCAGCACACTTTTATGTCTAGTGTCATTGCATTTGCTGGATCCCACTGGTACAGTTTTGTTTCTGGCATAGCATGTTTCTTCACAATTTGTGGTTGCAAGCTGAAGAGACACAGCCTTTGAAAAGTCAGTCACATTATGCCAAATTAGATTTATATTACTAAGATCTTTTTTTAAATGTTGCCTGTGATGCAGGAATTGGAATTCTAGGAATCCCTGCCTTAGAATGATGAGGTATATGCGAACACACCCAACAGTTTCACATGCAAGTCCATAGTATATTGTCGAAGAACCAACCGGAAACTATTTTTTCTTGACCAGTTTATAAAAGGAAATTGTAACAAAAACAAAGCAAAAATACCTGCTGTCACTGGATTCATCATGGACTGCTGTCCGAGTTAATTTTTTTATTTTCATTTTTTACTGGGGCAGATGATTTATCCTTTGCACTTTGATCTTTCTTTGCTGACAAAGATGAGTCATCTGTGGCCCCCACAGGCAAGTCTTCTTACGGTGTGAAGAATGGATCCATGTTGGTAGTTCTGCACAGCAGATGGCAGTAAAAGTTGCGAGCAGGACCTGGAAAGGGCGTTTCCACTTTGGACTCAGTTTATTTTTTTCTGGAAAATTGTAACGTAAATCCAGTCACCTGGTTGCAATTGGTGACAGGGCTGGTGAGGGAGTTGAGGAAGAGCTTTTTCGTACAGTTTTGTGGTACTGCTGCCAGAAATTAGTAAGTTTTCTTCATTTGACACAGGGGATGTTGCTGGAAGAGCCATGGGCCTCCCTGTTAATATCACATGGGGCTCAATCACTTAGTAGCATTTAATTTACTCCTAATACTTGACACGAATGGGAATGCCATTTAAGGTTTGACATCTTATTTTTAAGGGTATTATTAACTTTCTCTATTAATCCAGATGACCTTGGATGGTAGGGCCAGTGAAGACTCGACCTAGTATTAAAAAGTTTGCATACTTCTCTAATCAGGGAATTGTTGAAATGAGTTTTCTGGTTACTATTGATAGTGCAAGGTACACCAAATCTAGGTATAAATTTAAATACAAATTTTGTAGCAACTTTATAGAATTTGCTTTGTGGCATGGGCACCACCAATATAAAGTGTAAATTATGAGCCATTGGCATCTGGACAAAGTCCAGCTGCACATTTACAAAAGGTCTCCAAGGTGGTGGTAACATTGTGTTGTAGGCATATTATACAATTATTAAAATACTGAAGTATCAAAAAGGAGACTTGAGGGGCATACCAACTTTGGGTAGTTGGATTAAATAATGCTGATTTGCCTGCATGGGCTGGTAAAGGATATGCACTTCTCAGGTAAGGTAGCAAGGGGGCAGGTGCCACCAGTCGGCCGTCTGGATGTCACCATAACCCATTGGTAGATTTAGTGCATCTATCTTTAAAACGCCTCTGAACTTCTCCTTGTGATGCTTCAGCTTGGAAATCTGATAATGTCTTACAAACACATCATCACTTTTAGATTCTTGTAGTAACATCACATGAAATTTTGCACAAAGTCCTTGTACAACTTGCTTAGCAGCTTTATCTGCCAAATTATTTTTCTTTGAAACAATATGTATACCCTTTTGATGGGCAGTACACTTAACTATTGCTAATTATTTAAGTAACAAAAGAGAATCTAATAAATAATTTACTAAAAAAAAGAATTTTTAATTTGAGTTCCTGCTCAAGTTAAAAATCCACTCTGCTTTCAAAGTTGCCCAAAATCCTGTACTACACCAGAAGCATAATGTCTGTGATGTAGATATTGGCAACTTTGTGTTTGACTAACTCACAAGCCTTTTGCAGACCCACTAACTCAGGTACCAGAGCAGAATGTACACCCTCTAGTCTTTGTTGAAACAAGACATCATTATTCGTGCCGACAGATATTTTTGCGACCAGATTTCTATTTTGATCATTTCCACAGGAACCATTCACAAATAGGTCCAGTTCAGCGTTTGGTATAGAGTGTCCTTTAAGTCATTTTTAGGAGAAAGCAGATAATTAGTCACACACAAACAATTATTCTTTTCACCTTCCTCAGTAGTAAGTAACAAAAGTGCAGGATTTAGAAAAGGACAGTTTATGAGAGAAATAAATGGATCCGAAAGAAGTGTAAGTTCATATTTAGGTAGACTTGGCAGGTGAGAGGGGTTGAGTTCTTATCTTAAGTAAGAGAGATGATACTGAATGAGGAGCAGCTACTGTAAGATCATGCCCGAGCACCAGTGACTGTGCAAGATCGACTTGAATGGTGGCAGTAACTGCCCCTGCCCCAAAACATGGTGGAAATTCCTTTGCAACAGAATCAAGTGCTGTACTATACTAAGCTATTGGATGATAGTTGTCCCATGTTTCATTGCAAGCACTCCCTGAACAAATACATTTTTTTTAATGTCAAAATAAAATGAAAATCTTTTCATAATCTGGTAACCCTAAAGCTGAGGCGCAGTAGCTAAAGCTTGCTTTAAATTCTGAAATTAATTTTCTTTTTTACTGTTTCAAGGGAGGGGGCTCTGGTGTATTCTGTTTTAAAAGATTTGTCAAAGATTTAGAAATGTTTGCAAAGATAAAAATCCACTGTCTGCAATATTCTGTCATAACTAAGAAAGGTTTAAGCTGATTGTGAGTAGTTGGACGTGGGGCTTTAGTTTAATGCCTCAGTACAAGATGGTAACATCTGCCTGCTACCATGAGATGTCAGATGACCAAGATAATGTACCCAAGATGACCATAGCTGTAATTTGTATCTTGGCACCTTGTGTCCTTTTTTTGCAAGAAGAGTTAAGATGTAAAGTATCTTGCTGACACTGCTGAAAAGAATCCAATGCTATTAGTAAATCATTTACATATTGCACTAACACAGCCCCCCCCCTGGAAATATCAAATTTTTTCAAATCTTTTTTAGAATTTGAAAAATAATGGAGATTTAGTGTATCCTTGTGTCAACAGTGGCCATGTATACTGCTGTCCCTTATAAGTAAAAGCAAACAGAAATTGACTTTCAGGATGGATAGGTATAGAAAACAGTGCTGAAAAGAGATCTATCACAGAAAAGTATTTTGCTGTAGGTGGTATGCAACTCAGTATTGTTGCAGGATTTGGAGCTACAGGAAAAGTTTGTAATAATGCATTCTTCATAGCCCTTGAATCTTGCACAGACCTAGAAGTATCTTTTTCTGGCTTCTTTATGGGGAGAATAGGACTATTACAAGGACTTTTAGCTACTTAATTAGTGTGTTTTACCCCATAAGTTAGCAGGTAGCTGCTGCAGCAGTTTTTTTAGCTGTATGTATTTAAAAGGCTGTTCCTCAGCTTTTGCGAAGACTGCTAATATTTTCCCTTCTGATTTTGTTGGAACATCCAACTACTCCACTTCTGGAGTACAGTAAATAGTACAACCCAGTTTGCATAACAGGTCTGTACCTAACAAATTTACCAGTACAGTAGTACTCAAAAATAAATGCCTTTCTTTAATCGGTCGTAAAGAAATGGGGTATAGGTTGTGAAACAGGATACATAGTAGCATTTGTTATTCCAATTGCTTTACTTTGTTTTGTTACTGGTATCTGACTATCTGCGGTAAATTTTAATACAAAACTAGTGGCTCCAGTTTCCACCAGAAAAGGAATTTTTTTTAATTTTTTACCTTAATGTAGGGTCCCTTTTGATCTATTGGCAGCAAAGGATCTAGCTTTATTTCTGTTTTTGTAGTCTGATGTAGTTAGTACAGTGATTTCTGACTCCTTTCAATTTGAGGAGGTGGTGGAGGAAATGCAGCATTGTTATAATTCAGCTGCCATTCGGTCCATGTATCTTGGACTCTGCATTCGCTTGTGTGCGCATTCTGCTGTCCAATGTCCTGCTTCACCACAGTTGAAGCAAGATCCATCAGATGAGGCAGAAGGAGCACTGCCAGCTTGTTGTTGCCAATCAGCTGTACCTTATTCCCCTCAACCAACACTCTTACTAAATCCCGTAGCAATTCATCTCTCTTCCTTTGCCTCTGCTCCATCCCCTTGGGGCTTCTGGCTGCCTTATTTGCAAAAGTTAACAGCTTATCATCCTCAGTGTCCTTTCTCCACTTTTCCTGATACTCAGTACATTGACTTGCAGCATTAAATAAAGACTCAAGTCTTTTCCCTGCCAGTCTGTAAGCACTTGTTTTATTTGATTTTATACAGGGGCTTGCAAACCCTGCACAAAAGCAGCTACAGTAGCTAGCTTAGCTTGTTCTTTTGGGTCTGGTATTTCTGAATGTCTAGCAAACACTGCTTTGAGACAACTCAAATAATCTGCAGGTGCTTCCCCTTTATTTTGCTTACATGCCTGTATCTTAGATCAGTCTGTCCTAACTTGACACACTTTGTAATTTTGTTTAACAATGCTGCCTTTTTATTTTAGTGCATTTTCTGAGAGAGTAAAATCTGTTATTTCAGCCTTTTCAAGTAGCTGTTTTTTTTATTTCATCTGAAGTGACTACCCAAAGCAGTTGGTTTAAATCTGTCAAAGTAGGGTTATGACATTTTATTATAGTTTTTAATTTCTCCTTAAACCTTAAGAGATCTTTTCTAATATTTGGAAAATTTTTAGACATGGTGTGCAAATCAGCAGGGGGTCCAAGGGCAATGAACAAGATCTCAATTATTAGCACCAAAATGTTTCTATGAGGTGCCAAAGGATCCTCTCCAGAGGCAATAGCCTCTTGTCCTACCCTTGTGAGCCTGTGTGATGAGCCACAGGAGTTTCAAATGCTAGTACTCCTGTTAGAGAGGTAGTAGCTTGTTGAAAATTATAGGAAGTAGAAGAAGAAACCTCCTCGACTGCAGGTCTCTGTTCTAAAGTTGAGGGTAGAACAGGAGAACTAGGTTGAGTTGTAACAATGCCACATTGACCTGGTGTCCAAAGGACAGTTGTCCAAAATGAAGGGAGTCTGAGAAACAATGGAATCATGTACAGGAGCCACCCGTACCAGTACATATGGGGATGGGGGGGGGGGTGCAGTAGCTACCAGAGGATTGTCATCCTCTTTAGAAGTCTCTTTGCTTTTTGTCCATTCCCAGTTTTTTTTTTCCAAAGCTGCCAAGACTTGATGAACGGATCCCTGTTTATTGGTCTGTACTGCCTTCTTGGCCTCCTTTACTTGTTATAGCAACTTTTTATTAACATTCTGTAATTCCCTTAATGCTGACTCCTTTTTCCTTTTAAGAGCTTCAGTATACCAAGAGTAAAATACTGCTATTTGTTCCCCCCTTTGTTTTTCTTTTTTTCCAAAATACCCTTCAGTTTCACTAATTTATCCTCATCATAAGTTCCATTTAATGGAAGTACTTCACCAGGGTATTTTTAGTAAACTGAAACCACACATTCAAATACTTACAACTTTTTTTCCATAATTATGATGCATAAAATATGCAGGTGTTCCTTTTACAGGGATTTGATCCTGCTTGCTTAACCTTTTTCCATTTTCCTTATTAAGACTTGCCATATAGATCCTGGATTCTGGTAATTCAGAAAAAAAAATGACTGCATCAATGTACACATCATTCAGGGAGAGTCAGAGAAGGGTAGGGATTCTGTCGTTGTGCAACGACAGAGGAAAAGTTTCAATCAGTCTTTTTCCACAGCACCCCATTGCTTTTGTCCCATCATGAGTTCAAACTTTACAGTGCCAGCATTGCGATTGGGATAACGGAGCAGTAGGCACTGTGTCCAGAACTGACCACTCTTTGGACCCTGAGTGGGTACCTTCACACAGTCGCACCTACATCCCAACATACTATGGGCTCGTGAGCTTGATTTACCAGCACACACAGCTGTTCCCTAGCATGCTATAGGCTCATGAACTTAATTCACCAACACACACACACACACACCTCTGTCCCAGCATGATATAGGCTCATGAATATAATTTACCATCCCACACACATACCTTGTGTCCCAGATTGCTATAGGTTATAAACTTGATTTACCAACACATACACCTATGTCCCAACATACTATAGGCTCATGAACTTGATTTAACTTTAACTATTTTTTTCTCTGTCTTTCTTTTTACTCATACATTAAACAACACAAAACATCTGTTGTGTTTCTTAGCTTTTAGACTTGAAGGTTACCACCCTTGACACAAGGTGCCTCCTTGTGTTAATTTTGTATTGTGTTGTATGCGCATACACATTAATAAACTTTTTCCTATTTCCTGTGGGTTACCTGGACTTATGCCAAGAATTTCAACAAAACAAACAAACAAAAAAAAAGTCTAAACTTGAGGCTTTCTTGCAATTTGAACAAATTCTTATATATATATATATATATATATATATATATATATATATATATATATATATATATATATATATATATGTGTGTGTGTGTGTATATGTATAGAGAGAGAGTTGCAAAACAAAGTGCACTCTCTGTTTCTGACTTAAAGGAGTACTGCAGCCACAGACTCTAAAAACATGTTTATTTCATCATGGTTTGGTGTTTCCTACATTTTAATACCACTCTGGGACTATTTACAGATTTTTAAATATTTTTATATGTAATTTCTGAGTCTGATCACAGAGAAAGCTGGGCTCTACTTGATCAACTTTCTTTTTTGCATGATCTTTCTTTACAACTGTGTGAGGCTTACTTGATTTACAAAACTTTTGGAAATGGTTCAATTTTTTACACTTGTGACATTGCTGACCCAAATGCTAAGTACTTCCCTCTTTTAGACTCATGATTTATACCACAATTGCGACAGTTAACAATAAAGCTAGATTTGGGTTTTCCTGATTCATGTTTATACTGCATTGAGCTGGTACAAGCTCCTTTCCTAGAACTTTCTGGAAAGCCACGTGTCTTTGGAAATCCTGTAGCTGCCACATGCTTAGGTGCATACTATCTAAATTTGCTCTGGAGCCAACTGAAATCATCACTCGCAAGCATACTTGTGTGCTTTTCTGTCACCTCGTGGATTTGACAAATCTCTATGGCTTTGCTCAACATTAAATCACTGTAACAAAGTAAAATCTTTCTCACAGCAGCATTGTTAATACCACACACAAGCCTGTCCTTTATTAGCTCATCCTTTAAATCACCAAACTGACACTTTTTAGCTCTGTTTCTCAAGTCAGTTATATAAGCTGCAGATGTTTCCCCTGGTTTCTGATCTCTCGTGTAAAACAAATGCCTCTAATGTAATATTCGTCTGGGGGTTACACATTTCTCTGAACTTGCTCTTCAAGCAATTGGGGTCTTCCCTTGATTCAGCTTGTAAAACAATATGATGGTCTTCAGCTTCTCCTTCATATACTGCTGGTGCATACACAAATGAACACTCTCTTTTTATGGCCTCTGACCCAGCTAGATTTAGCAAAATGAATGCCCTGGAGCATGCATCTCTATCTGCATAAGCTGCTTGTATAAACATATCGTACTTTTGCTCAGATATTCTCCAGTTCTCTGCAATATTCTGTTCAATTACAAGTGGTAGGGGTTTTTGAAATCCATCTGCCATATTAACACATACCAGTGAAGGGTTTTGCAAATAAACACAAACATGTACACGTGCACAAATGGCAGAAACTAATGCCAGTATTTTTCCAATGCCTTTATGCTCTAAACCTATATCTTTTATTTTCTTTTTGGGATTTTCAAAATTATGTGAATGAACAAACCCATAGTACCTTCAAATAGCTGGACTTTGCAAAATAAATTCTCCGGCATTTTAGTACTTTTGTAATATTGTTGGAAAGGCAAAAATGTAAGTCATTTATCATAATTTTAAGAAACATTCAAAAACTTTACAATGCGACTGAATAACTCACTAGCATTGTAATGCGCTTGCAATGTCTTTTGCAAGAAAACACCTCTTGTCAGTGTAAGCAACAAGTCAAGTGACTGCACAGTGCGAATAAATCAAACATCTGTTGCCCAAACTCAATAACTTTTCCAAGTAATTGCACTTTGCGAATAACTGCATACAGCACACAGAAATGCCCCCAAAATGGTGGTACCTTGCCAGGCAACTCTTTACAGTACAGGAAGCACTCTGTAATGGCAACACTTTGCAAATAAATACCCAGCACAATAAACTTTTTGAAATGGCTATACTTTGACTGTATTTCATGAAATAGTTTCACTTTGCATACAATAAACTCTTCGAAATACATGCACAGCAACAAGCACACACTGTAAACACTTTTACACACTTCAGGATACTTCGAATAACTTTAGTTATGCCCTTGATACAATACAACATCATGGTTATGCCCAAATACAGCACTTTGCCAAAACACATAGTCATCTTACTTTATTTTTGCTTAATGTGCCCCCTTTTTTTTCTTTGTTATATTCATTTTGCTTGTTTAAGCCATTTTCATGCCCAGTGTATTTTTCTTTTGCTCCTTTTACTCCAGACATGCCCAGCTTTGCCTTAAACACGCTCATTTTGCTTTAAACACGCTCATTTTGCTTTACTGTTAATCATTTCTTCAAATATTTTTATTTTAAACATTTTCTTTAGTTAACAAACTTTTTGAGCTTTCCACTTGCCTGATAATGCGGTTTGTGCCCTTGTAATGCCAGTTTTTTTGTCTTTCATATCAAATAAATAGTTTGTGCTATTTCTCATTACCTTGGATTCTTTCTGGTTCTGTTTGTGCTCTTTTCTCTGTTTTACCTTCACTGCCGTCTGCATCTCATGGCTCCAAATATTCTTCTCTCTTCGATCCCGGTTCTGACACCATGTCACTCTCCTATCTCAGACACAATAAAAGAGTCTTCATGGGTTCTGTTTATGCAGCTTTATTTTATACAAACACATTACTATAGAAGCTTACTAACTTTAAAGTAACTTGTATACAAATTAACAACTGCAATAATGCATGCTGTCTCTTTGGCTACTCCTTCAAAATGGCACTAGGGAGTGCACGTGTCTAATCTTTACATGCATTTACAGCCTCACTTGCTTCTTAAAGATATAGCATGCACACACTTACACTGTGATCTACACCATACCTCTTCAGAATGAGGAATATATAATCTTGGTATATACTGATTTTTTTTATATATTATCTGATAAGTGTGTTGTTCTTGGTTTCCTGTTAGGCTGATCCAGTACCTTTTGAGGCCAGTTAGTCACCACCAAAACTGAGCAAATTGGTTTATAGCTTGGACTTTGTTCCTATATGTCGTCTGTTTTCAGTATTAATTTTAGTCTTCTAAAATATTCCTTATTGAGCCTTGTTTGCATTTATTCATGTTTTATTGAATATCCTTCATCAATTCCCAAATATTCATAAACTCTGTCTCGCTCAAGTTCACTTGTATCATATTCCTGTCCCAGACTGATATTTTCTTTGGGCTGCAGCTTTCTTGCTTTAAATGTTGTTTTTGCACATTTATCAAGACCAAATGACATTCTTATATCATCTGAACAAGTTTTGACCACTTCCAGTTGTGCTTTCAGCTCCTCAGCTGATGTACTATACAGTTTTAACTCATCCACAAAAAGAAAAGTCACATTGTTTTCTGGGAGCCAAATTGTAACCATGACCTAATTTGTTAAGTAGACAGCTTAATGGGTTAAGGGCAGAAAGAGCAACGGTGACAAATGTCACCCTTGTCTCCCTTTCAGTTTTTATCCCTGGGATAATAATTTGACCTTTATCGTGGCTTAGATTCAGAGTGATTTGCCACTGTTTCATGGTCACTGTTAAGTAATTGATCAATGCAGATAGTATCTTATACATTTGTAAGCACTCCTTTATCCATGAATGTGGGATGTTGTCAGATGCTTTTTTGTAATCTATCCATGCCTTACTTAGAATCTTCCCCTTTTTACAAACGAGTCTGTTCTGTATGACTTTCTTTTGTTACCCTTTTGTTCTTTTACAATAATTGAGTTTTTTTCTAAACTCTGTCAGCATCAATGCCGATAAGTAAGTCTATACGTAGTTGGAAGGCAAGTTATTGGTCTACTGTTTTTAGGATACCTTGCAGGTTCACTCTTAAGGAGGAATATTGTTTTTCCTTGTAGCAAAGCTGATATTCACTCAAGGTGTGGATATTAGTAGTTCTTGCTCAGCACTAAATCCTCGTGTAAAAGATGTTAATACCTTTAGCCAGAAGTTAGGTATTGCATCTTGGCCTTGGGGGTTACCAGTTAGGAGCTTTTCTTAATTTTGTTTCAGTTTCTCTAGCCGTTATTTTATCCCATTTCATACCCTGTACATTTGAACTTCTTACTGTTTCTTTTACTGCTTCTATCCATTCAGCATCTTTAATATGTAATAGAAGAGTCTTCATATACATTTCTCCAAAATGTGCCTATTTCTTTCTTTTCATGGTGGTGGTTCTATTCCTTTTGCTTTGTTTCCCAATTCTGTGTAGAACATTTTTGGGTCATCAGTGGTTTGCTTATTTTGTACTTTTCCTTTATACTTATCTGCATATCTTCTAAGTTTTTCTGCCTGTGCTAATATCTGTGGTTTATTATTTGCAGTGGTGTACGATAGATTCTGGTCTGTTCTAATACTGTGCATTGCTTTTATCAGGTCTAGCTTTCTAAGCACTTTTGTTGATCTGTTTCCTCTTCTGTACTCTTTTATCAGTGAAACTTCTTAATTGCTTTATAGTTTTCTCTGTTTGATGCTTCCATGATGGCATTTGATTTCTTCCCTTCCTTCCCCTTATTGCCCTGTATTTTTGTGGTAAGACTTTATCTGCTATTACTTTAATTGCACAATGATATATTCTATTTACTTCTGTTATGTTACATGAATTTCTGGTAATAGTGTTGATTCCTGTGTTCATTTGTTTTATCAGACTTTTTTTTTTTTAAAGACATTCTGGGTCTTATTGTCTCTCTCTTAATCTATTTCTTTCATTGATCTTAATATGTCTATCCATATCTGTTAAATCAAGCAACTCTTCCCTTAGATCATTTTCTTGTCAACTGTGGGCACATTCTTTGTTCTCTGCTTCATGCGGGCATTCGACAGAAGGTTCCAGAACATATTCTCTTCAGCTGCATCCTGCGTCATCCATTGCTTTTTTATGTGGGAACTCACTGGCCTATCACTCCACAACATTGACTGTGTCACAGTTGCCACTGTTTCCTGTTCCTTCATGTGCTGTGCAACTCCAGCTGAACTTTACTGGTTCCTTCTGAATGTTCCAGAGTATCTTCATGTGACAGCTGATTAAATGCTTCACCTTCCACCTGTTCCCCCTTAATTTGGGGACTCACTATCCATCATGCTGTGATATTACCAGAATTGGATGTTCTACACTAAATCCTTCACTTCACAGGTAATCAATAACTTAAGTTTCTATGTATTTAACTTATCCATTACTAATCCCCTTTTTTTACTTTCCGTTTGTTTTCTTATGTTTTGTATTGTAAAATTTTGTTTATATGCCTTTACCTGTATTTCCCTTCAAATATCTTTGGAGCTGCTTTTTTTGTATTGAATAGTTTGGCTTTCTCCTTTACATAAATATTACACTATATCAGATCTTTTTCTTTCCCATGTCCATGTTTCTTTTTTATACCTTTAAAAAATCTCTAGTTTTTTTTGCTTATATTTTTTCTGTTCCTGAGTCACTTCTTTTTCCAAATGCCCCAATGTTTCTTGGTTTATGTAATGTTTTTCATGAATGTGTTGTATTAATGAACACAAGTTTGCATTTGAAGCTTTTGACAGATGTTCTTCGTGTTTCACTGTTGCAGTCATTACATTTGGGTAATCCTGTTGGCAGGTTGCCCTCAGTCGGCCTGAATTCCAAAGTCTTGGGTCCTGCGTCGGCTGCTGTCGCCCCTTCCCTGACATCAGGTCGTCAGGGGTATAAAAGAAGCAGCCAACACCATTTTCTTCAGTCTTTCTTGCCGCGCGGTGCCCAAAGCAGAAGCAGTTCGCAAGTGCCGGTCGGCCGACTCCTGAGATTTTCGTGTTCAAATTTCAGATCCGAAGTCCTCAATAAAGCTAAGTACCCTGTTGGGGAAACTTTTTTCTTGCTCCAGACCGATGTCAGAAAAAGTAAATAACTGTATTTCTTGTGGAAAGCAAATACCTCATAAAGACTTTCATTCTTACTGTATTCCTTGCCTAGGCCCTGATCCCAACGTTTCTGGTTGTCGGTTTTGTGCTAGATTTAACCAACGCACTATTAAGCGTCCGTATGATTTTGCATTAAACTATTTTGAACGCCGGTTTAATTATCCAGAAATGTCGTTGGATAGCCATCTGACTACCGGAGTTCACAAAAAACGCAAAGAAAAGGAGAGAGATAAACAACCGAGGTCCAAAACTGATGATGAAGCTTCTCCTAAGCCATTCGCCGGTTCTCAGTGAGGCACTTTCGCAGCCACTGACACCCGCTACTTTAGAGTCGCAGGCCGCTACCGACTCCCACGTGGATTCGGCCATGCCGCTGGAAACTTAAGGTATTGGAGCCTCAGATACTATTCCCTCAGATGGGTCCAGAGCCGCTGAGCAGGCACCGGCTTCTGAGGGTGTATTCAGACCTAAACATCTTTACATTAAACCGACTTCAGCTTCAAAGGCAAAGACTAAAACACCTTCTAAAGCAACGAAACAAACTCAAGAGCCACGTGGACAGGCCTCTGTGCCCAAAAAACAGATACTCAAAATGGCCGAAGACTTTATTACCTTGATCAGGGGTTCCCATCCCCCACCTGATAAGAGGCCTAGGCAAGAGACTGACTGAATCTTCAGATCAGGTTTCTCTTTCTTCTGATTCCTCTTCTGATCAGGAATATTCTCTTCCCCCCATGAGGATTCTGTTGCTAAAGAATCTATACCTTTAGCTTCTCCTCCAGAGGACTATTTTTTTTGGGGAAACCTTGCATACCATGAGGGAACATTTCCACTGGGAGAGCCAAGAATTTTCAGAATATAAAAAGAGGCTCAGGGATTTCCTTTTACTACCTCAACACCGGCCTCTAGCCATTCCACCTGTGTTAGACATTGTAGATGTGTTTTCGGAGTCTAGTCTTACCCCTGACTCCTTACCTCCAGCTCCTGTTAAGCCTGATAGATATTACAGGGTTCCTGACTCTCATAAATTCCCTTTTAAAAACCCTTCTACAGACCCAGAAACTATTTCACAGGGTCCTAAAGGAGTTAAGGCTTCCGCTGCAAAAAACCCTACCCGCTCTGACAGAGATTCTAGGGCACTGGATAGATGGGGAAAAAAGGTTTACACATCTGCTACCTTGGCTGTAAGGGCCTTAAATTGTCAGTTTCATATGCTCAAATATCAGCAACATGTCATGGCATTGCTTAAACAGAAAATGTTGTTAAACTCTGAATGTGCAGAAAACAAGGAAATGCAGGATTTATTGCATGCAGCTGAACAAGTTGAAAAGCATACTTTGCAATGTGTTTTTGATTCTTTGGAGGCCTCCTGCAGGGCCACAGTTACGGGTTCTGTAATTAGGAGGCATGCTTGGTTAAAGGAACAAAATCTGCCTGATCATGTCAAAGTTAAATTATTAGATGCACCTTTACAGCATGATACTTTGTTCGGTGTTAAGTCAGAAGAGGTGTTAAAGAAAATGGAGGACAAAGCTAAATCTATGCAAACTGTCAAAGATTTCTTACAAGTACAGCCACCTAGGTTTAGTAGACACTGGCCTACAAAGAATTGGTCATTTCCTGTGTCAGACAGACCTCAAAGGGGCAGATCCCAGGCGCAAGGTTCATACAGGTCAAAGCAATGGGGTGCTTCTACCTCCAAAGTTGGAGAAGACAAATCACAACCATACAGGAAACAGTTCCAATGACTTCCCCCTGCCTGCACCTAGCACTTATCTCATGGCAGCACCCTTATGGGGAAAATTAGCACTTTTTTCTCAAAATTGGCACTTTATAACCCAGGACAAGTGAGTTCTAAATATAGTGTCTCAAGGCTACAAGTTCCATTTCCATACCCTGCCAAAGGCAAACGGCTGGCCAGATCTGCCAAAAAATCAATGGGTAGAGGCACAAGTCTCATCCCTCATGGACATGGGGGCCATTCAAGAAGTACCAGAGCAAGGGCAGGGACAAGGATTTTACTCGACTGTTCTTGGTACCCAGAAAGGACAAGGCCCGGAGACCAATACTGGACCTATCTATTCTGAACACATTCCTGGATGTACCAAAATTCAAAATGTTGACTTTGCAGCAGCTTCTGCCCATGCTGGGTGAGAATGCTTGGCTTGTGACTTTAGACCTAAAAGAGGCATACCTGCATGTCCCAATCAGACAATCATGTAGAAGATACCTCAGATTCAAGGCTGGCTCAATGCATTACCAATTCTCTGCACTGCCCTTTGGCTTATCTACTACGCCCAGGGTATTTACAAAGTGCCTGGCACCAGTAATTGCATTCTGCAGACAAAGAGGAATACAAATATATCCTTACTTGGACGACTGTCTTATTCAAGCAGAGAACAAGGACATTCTTCTACAGCATCTGACGTTTGTGAAAAGACTTCTAACATGCCTAGGGTACACAGTCAATGAAAAGAAATCAAAACTAGTACCCTCGCAAGAGATAATATTCCTGGGTGCAAGCTTCAACACAACTAACCAGATGGCTTATCTCACGCCAGACAAACAAAGGCAACTGACCTATTTCAAAATGTTGGCAACAAAGGCCCAGTTTTCTGCAAGAAAAATTCTGCAGGCTTTGGGCTTCATGGCATCCTGCATCCTATTAATTCCATATGCAAGACTGCATATGAGGAAACTTCAATGGTACCTAAAAAGTGTTTGGACTCAACACTGCCACAACCTGGAAACAATGATTACACTCATTCCCTGCCTGCAACAGGAGTTTCAGTGGTGGGTGAAGGCTTGTCACCAGACCAAAGGACAGCCATTCACATTACCCCCAGTTAGGCAGACACTAACAACGGATGCACCAGATTATGCCTGGGGGACCCACAAGGCAGGAAGATGCATTCAGGGCACATGGTCTTCAAACCAAATGCATCTACATATCAATCAAAAAGAGATGCTAGCTGTTCAAAATGCCCTGACAGCCTTCAAGGACCTACTTCATCTGGGACAACTACTGATAAAGACAGACAACACCACGGTCATGTGGTGTATAAACAAGCAGGGGGGCACACATTCATACCCCCTTTGCAGACTAGCCATGACTTTGTGGGACACAGCATTGACTTACCAAGTACATCTGCAGGCACAATTCCTTCTGGGAAAGGAAGATACTCTGGCAGATGAACTAAGCAGAAACCTTGGGGATCCCCACAAGTGGCAGCTGGATCCACAAGTCTTCAGTATGATAACAAGGAAATGGGGATGCCCGGACATAGATTTATTTGCCTCCCCTCACAGCTACCAACTAAAAAGATTCTGCACAAGGACTTATCACAGACGAGCATGGAAAGTGGACGCCCTATCTTTCAGCTGGAAAAACCTATCAGTATATGCCTTTCCTCCACTGCCTCTCCTCCCCAAGGTATTCCTAAAGGTCAGACAGGAGAAGCCAAAGATGATACTGATTGCCCCAGACTGGCCCCGCCAGTACTGGTATCCAGTCCTAGGGAACTTGTCTCAATGCCCAGCTTGGACCTTACCTTAAATACCCCATCTACTATCCCAGAAAAACAATCAGATGCTGCACAGCCAACTCAGGGCTTTAAACCTGGCAGCATGGCTGACCTTTCAGTAAAGCTGTGATGGATGTCATTTTGGAAGCCAGAAGGCTTAATTCTAGAAAATCTTATGCTGGAAAATGGAAGCAATTCTGTGCTTGGAACCAGGCACAAGGAACTGATACAGCTGTACCAAATATTCCTCAGATTTTGCAATACTTAACTGAGATGCTGGACAAAGGCCTATCTTTTTCATCCATTAAAATTCATGCCTCTGCCATTTCGGCTCATTACAATACAGAGCCATCAATCTTTTCTCATCCTTTATTAAAGCAGTACCTCAGAGGAGCCAAAAATTTAAGGCCTCCAAGGAGATCACCAATACCTGCATGGGACCTCAACTATGTCTTGGAAAAACTCACCCTGCCTCCTTTTGATCCAGCGGCTACTGCTGATATAAAGTTTTTATCTTGGAAAACAGCTCTGCTCCTAGCAATAACTTCTGCAAGACGAGTTTCAGAACTACAGGCACTCATGGCTGTGGAACCTTTATCATGTTTTATCCAGACAGGGTTTCTCTGAGGACAAACCCAACATTTATGCCTAAGGTGGTGTCCAGTGTGGCTCTTAACCAAACTATTCATCTGCCAACTTTTTATCCAAATCCACAGAACAAGGGGGAGAGAATTCTGCATTCTTTGGACGTACACAGACAGCTTAGATTCTACTTGGACAGAACCAAAGTTTTCAAGAAGACAGAGCAATTACAAGTGGCATATGCTGCAGGATCACAAGGAAAGGCTATCTCAAAGCAGACTATTTCAAAGTGGATCGGCCACTGCATTAGTTTCTGCTATTGTCAGCATGGCAAACCAGTGCCTGAGGGCATTAGGCCACATTCAGCCAGAGCTGCAACCTTTTCAGCAGCCTTTCTCAGGGGAGTACCAACCAAAGACATTTTAGAGGCTGCAACTTGGAGTTCAGTGCCCACCTTTACAAAGCACCATCATCTGCCACTCTACTCTAAATCCAGGGCAGGCTTTGCCACTGCAGTTCTGCAGGGCCTCATAGCCACTCCTAATGCTGTTTAGCTCCAGCCTCCCAAACATAGCTTTGGGACTCTACCCAATTGTAGTGACTGCAACAGTGAAACACGAAGAACATAGTACAGTTGTGTACACTTACCATAAATGTTGATTGAGTGTATTCACTTTTGCAGTCCAGGTTACCCACCCGCCATACCCCTTTTTTCTCTGCTGGAACTTCTTTCCTTCTCTGATTTATACAACCTATGTGGTGTATTTACTTGTAGATGAAGGTAAAGTTTATATTGGTGCATATATTTTTATATATATATATATATATGTCTATATATATATATATATATATATATATATATATATATATATATATATATATATAAATTCTGGCTACCCTTTCAGAGGGCACCTGACATCTGGGGCAAGAAAAACTGAAGGAAATGGCATTGGCTGCTTCTTTTATACCCCTGACGACCTGACGTCAGGGAAGGGGTGATAGCAGCCGACACAGGACCCAAGACTTTGGAATTCAGGCCGACTGAGGACAACCCACCAGCAGGATTACCCAAATGTAATGACTGCAACAGTGAATACACTCTAACATCTACATTTATGGTAAGTGTACAGAACTGTACTTTTTTCCTTGTGCAAATGTTTTTCTTACCTCTAATTTCTCTCAATCTTTTTGAATATCTTCTATGTAGAAATGCTGGGCTTCTTGCATGATAGTAACAGTACATCATTTCTTTCTTATCCTCAGCAGTTCACTATGTCATTTTTAAGGCTTTTTTTGTGCGGCTTTTGTGGACTACTACTTCCTTCTACAATGGGAGGCCTTCCTTCCCCTTAGCCTGGCCTAACCCCATTGTAAGAATTTTTCCATGTCTTAAGGATTCTACACTGTCATTTGTTCGAGTCTTGGCACCAGTGTGCCTACCAGGATTGGGCACTTTTTTATCCTGGGTCTTGGGCACCCAGCTATCTTTTTTATTTATTTTATTTTATTTTTTTAACCTACTTCTGTTCATGATGTATGCTACATAAAATACAGTCTATATATCAGTGTCATCTTTGAGAGATTTTGTAAAAACATGGCCCACCTTGTGAAGGTACTCGCCAAGAATTGAGGATGAATTCAGTTCCAGCAGTACTGTCTTCCTATACGTTTTGGATTATGTTGCAGCAGTGAACTGCACTAAAAAATACACTGTAGGTACAGTCACCATAACCATAAATGCTGAAGTAAGATCACTGTTGTATTACTGGCCTCCCACCCACTTCCCTCCATTCTCTTAATTTTCAGTGTATCCTGATTTAATTTCTAGGGCTGAGGTGGGGGCAGGGTATTTTTACCCTTTCTGGTCTTAGGTTCATAGGTGTTTACCTAGACTAACAACCGCATGCATCCCAAATCTCTGACAAGGTCTAGTACCCTTGGCAAGTGTAAGCATGGGCCTGGGCAATGACCCATTTACAGGTTATTTGTGTCCATTAGAGACATAGGTGTCAAACCAGGGATGAATTTTCAGTTTCCCATCCAGTTGTCCAAGTTGCACTTGAATTGGGTTAGGGAGGAACTCTGCTTCACATGGATGGGGAGCCTGTTCCATAGACTGGGTAGTCTCTGCGATACACCCCTGTCTCTTCAGCAGGTCCTATTTATATTACAGGCAAGGTTTAAGTCTTTAGAATGGGTAATTCCGGTGCTGTTTGTTTTGTGGATATGCAGGAGGTCCATCAGAGTGGGCTCTGACGGTGCTCTGTATGCCAGGCATAGATCTCATCTCAAAAGCTTGTAGAAGACGGAATACAGGAATAGGGCCCTGAAACAGTCTGCATAGGACATTTTACTTATGCCCTGTGTTCTTTTAGTGAGGAAACTCTGTGGTCATTCCAGGGGGCATTGCACTCAGTGATAGGTCTGACGAATGCCAAATACAGTGGAACAATGACTTCCTTGGACTTAGATGCCATATCTTTGTTTATAAGTTGCGCAACATAGACTTTTCTCACCACTGTAGACACATGATGACCAAAAGCGAGATTATTATCTGTGTATCCCTATGTCCCCCTGACTACTGAGTCAGCTCTAAGAGGTGTGTTGTCAACATGATAGTTACCAGGGATGAATGACTTCCCAAAGGATGCTATTATGTATTTCTTGGCATTTAGTTTTAGTCCATGGCTGTGACATCAATTGTTTGTTTGTGTCAGCCCCTCCTGGAAAACATTTGTGTCAGTGTGAGATTCAAAGGCCACTCCTAATTTGCAATCATCTGCAGATTTAGTCAGCCCAAGACCACTGACATTGGCCTCGACTTCTGAGAAGTAAATGCCAAAAACAAGCGGTCCAATGACTGATCCCTGAGGGACTCCACCTGTGACTGGCCTCTCTGTAGGGGTGGACTCACCAGTTCTAAATTCCTTGGTTCTGTCTGTGAGCCAGTTGGCTATCTACTAGGTGACATACAGGTTTGTACCTAACCTCTTGAATTTGTCAAGAATGCCTGAGTGAGGTACTGTGTTAAATGCCTTGGCTAGGTCAAGGTAGGCAGTGTGAATGGTTTCGCCCTCATCCATTGCTCTGGTGACCTTCTCAATGAAGTCCACCAGGTTGACTAGGCATTATCTCCCCTTGTCAAAATCAAACTGGGTTGGGTCCAGTGTCTGGAGGTTTACTATATCTTTATTGATCATCTCCATGATAATTCATTCTGTGACCTTGCATATAAGACTAGTGAGACTTACCGGGTCTGTAGTTTCCAGGGTCTGTAGCCGGCCCACCTTTGATCAGAGGAATAACTGTTGCCTTTCTCCATTCATGAGGCAGAAAGCCTGAGAGGCTATAGTTAAATAGTAATTCCAGTGACCGTGATAGGTTGTATTTCATGCTATTTAGAAGGTATCCTGGGATATTGTCTGGGCTCACTGATGCAGTGTTCTTGGGTTTAGAGCATTAAGGACCTGTTCCCTAGTGATAATAGGGAGAGTAATATTTGATGATATTTCCTGAGGGAAGATTGAGGGGAGAGAGGTGTAAAGCTGGAGCTGAATTTATCAGCCAAGAGGTTTTACTACATTTTCTGACTCAGTATAGGTGGCTCCATTTACAATAAACTCTGCACACAATTATGTATTGCCTTTGAGGTTGAGGACATAGCTAAAAAGTGCTTTGTGGTTGTCCTTGGCCTAGGAGGCCAAACATACCCCAAATTTGGCTTTGGTAGACTTTATTTATCCTCTGAGTTGTTTGTTTAGTTTGAGGAGAGTGCTTTTATCCTGCTGGGTGCTGCACCTCCTAATTTTTTGCCATGATTTTCTTCATCCTGTTATAAAGACTATTGATTTTGTGATTCCACCAGGGTGCCTTGTTTTTTGAGTTAGTTCTGTATGTCTGTGTGGGTACAGCTGCCTCTATTAACATGTTTGTACAAGGTTTCTGTGAACAGGTCTGCACAGGCAGAAGTGTTTTCAGGGTTTATGAGGGCCTGACATTTTACCAGGATCTCACTTAATAGCAGGATTTTAGTCTTAGAATACTTCCTAAATATTCCAGGTTTAGCTGGGGGTCCAGGTTTTACTTTTACTTTAAAAGAGGCTATTTTGTGGTCTGACCTTACTTACCAGGGAAGGCATTACAGTAGGACGTGTGCAGCAGTCTCCCATATTAGTGAGGACCAAATCCAGTATGGTTGAACCCCTGGTTGGTGTATTGTCTTATTAATCCTGATGACCCTTCCCCATTCTTGGTATGTATTAATACAAGAAGACATTACCCCTCAAATGTGCATGAGTTGCATTTGTGACTCTCCTCTCTACATCCTCCATTTGTGTAGACTAAAGTAGAGGACTGTTCCCTTTAGTTGAGTATATCCCCATTTCTTGACTAATAAAAGAGAAGTAGAGTGTGGCTTGACTGCCACATTTGTTTGGTATGCATGTCTGTGTCCATGTGCTGGTGTGGAGCCAGCATTCAATTGTATATCCAAGGAGGTCTGGGAGTTTGGCCAGCTGGACACACATTTAGCCATCACCTTTTCCTCTGTGTATTGAAATGATCCTACTAGAGCATCTGTCGTTATGAGGTTACTAACACAAACTTACTTTCTACGGAGTGCTCTTGAGTCGCTCTCAGTCAGTGACTTCATCATAGAAATTTAACCAGAGAATGCGAGTATTCATTTTTTATGAAAATAAGGACTTTAGGAAATAGAGATCATTACCACATTAAAGGGACTGAGCTCAGGGAAATTGTTACATACTCTGATCATGGTGTCGAGTACAAGAACCTTAAATCTGGTAAACATATGGAACTCTGTATTAGACTGTACTGTATCACCTTTGTTCTCTTCTGAAGTAATTAAAAAGTAAACAAAAAGACCGGCCAAGAAATGTTTCCATCTACCTGGCTGTGTGGCATAGAGGGATAAAACCTTAGCTATGTCCCATAGGATCCTAGATTGAGTAACACTTAGAAACTGGACGAGCATGGAAGGGTAGGGTTGGGTGTAAGTAACTTATGCAAGATCATCCATCCAGGCCCTTGCTTACATGGTTATGATGGTCTTAAGACTGGAGGACATCAGTTTATGCAGCTGTTACAGGATGTGTGTGGAAACATGCACACCATGGGGAAAACATAGGATACTATGGCTAGTAGCCAGCATGGCAGTTTCTAGCCGTCAGAAATACTATCATTATAAACAATTTTTTTAATGTTTTTTCACCTTAACCTGCTCTGCCTCTGGCTTTCACCATCCCTAGGTACCTTAGTAGCTTTCTGGACCGTGTTGGATGTGTTATTTCACTAGGCTGGTCCTCTGATTTCTTGGGTGGTATGCCTTCTCACAAATTCTGAAACTTCGGGCATAAAGTATTACTTTATGTGCTGCCTGAGTGCAGTGCTGATTTAAAGAAAAAGTATTTGGTGTGGGGAAGCATGCTCTTGTTAGGTTAGATATTCTATAGACATTCAGGTAAGTCTTTCTATCTGCTCAATCATAAGTTATTCCATGAGTATAAATAGAGCCAAGACCTAATCTGATGTTGTCAATCTTCATTCATGACAGCTGGTTTTCAGTTGCGTCCTCGGCTGTTGTAACAAGCTTGTGCCAGCCAGAAAACTCTCGAGCTAAGGTTACCCATAGTGCCTCTCTTCACTTCCCTTCAAATCTTGTTTGCTGCGTAGTGTCTCAAGATGCATCAGGCTGTGCTCTCAAGCTAAGTGTGTTATTTTTTTCTTGTATTTCTGGATATTTCTTCCTTGTTATAGCTCCCCTATTGATATTTCTTAGTCGCTCAATATGTACTACTAAGTTAGTGTGTGAGTGTTGCTTTATCTATCTTTTTACCTTTTGGTAATATCTTCCTCTCCATTCCCTCTTACCACTGGTAACTCTTAAATGCCATTGTTGATATCCTTTCCCCTTCTCTTCTCTTTACCCTTCTGGGTATTTCTTGTGCTACCATTGTTGGTATGTTTAAAAAAAAATAAATAATAATCTTTCACTTATCCTGTTTTTCTTACCTGTTATTGTGTGTGTGTGTGTCTGTGTGTGACCATTTGAAAGACTATTCACCCTTACCCACTGGTAACTATTGTTTGTATTCTTTCCCCTTCTGCCTTCTTCTCTTTACCCCGCATTCTAAACCTGGCAGACTTCTTAGACATCTTGATAAACAAAAAAAAGTCAAAAGTGGCACCTGCTCGAAGCATAGAATTCATCGGAGCAATGTTCAACACAATATCCTGTTTGGTTGCTCTACCTCTTCACAGACTTCAGAGATTAAGTCACAGCTCCGAGTGATACTCTCTCAAGACATAGTACCAGCTCACCTAGTCTTACAGCTACTAGGATCAATGGCAGCGACAATCACCCTAGTTTCCCTGGCGAGGTTTCACATGAGGTTGCATTAGTGGCTCCTAGCATCACAGTGGTCTCTGTTAACACACCTGATGTCTTATCCAATCCGCATAACAAATCGATGCAAGCAGGATCTGAGCTGGTGGATGAAGCGAGTAAGAATTATGGAGTCAACCCTTTTCACTCCTTAGCCCAAGGCAGTAGTGACCACAGATGCATCCCTGATGGATTGGGGGGGGCATTTTCAAGGAGACAGTCCAAGGCACTTGGTCCCCCTTAGAGGCCAGTTTATATGTCAACATCTTAGAACTGAGGGTGGAGCTTTTAGCATTGCAAGCGTTTCAATCTGCCCTTCTGTTGGGGACAATTGCTATCCAGTCAGACAAAATGTCTGTCTTCTGGTACATCAGCAAACAGGGAGGAACCAGATCCTATCCATTATGTCTGGAAGCCCTGAGAGTATGGGAATGGGCAATCACCTCCAACCACTTTCTGATAGCAGCACACATTCTCAGGAGTTCCAGTGCGATTGTGGACAAACTGAGCAGATGCATTCTCCTGCCTCACGAGTGGTCTCTCAGTCCTATAGTAATGACGGAGATCTTTCGTCAATGGGGTCAGCATTGCTGCGACATGTTTGCATCTCCCACAAACCACAAATGCAGCAGCTACTTCACCCTAATTCCCCCTCATGGAGTTCCTGAGAGATGTTCTTGTACACGATTGGCCCCCGTGACTGCTTTATGTCTTTCCTCCCATTCCCTTAATACTCCAGTTCTTGAAGAAAGCATTACAGTTGAGAAGCAAAGTCATCCTCATTGCACCCTATTGGCCCCTTAAAGTCTGGTTCCCCTTTCTTTGGCCTCAGCTAGTTCACTGTCCATGGACTCTGGATCCAACTCCGGGACGCCTGTCGCATCCACAGGGGCTGGTCTATCCCAACCTATCAACTCTCAAGTTGACCGCTTGGTACCTCCACTTCTGTTAATAGCCAGGCAAAATAATCTGTCTTCATCAGTACAAAAGATACTTCTGGCTTCCCGTAAACTGTCCACCAGGAAACTTTATCTTAGTAAATGGAACAGATTTGTGATCTGGTCTCAAGAAGGGCTAGACCCCTTTTTGGCCTCCATTAATAAAGTGTTGGAATATTTGTCAACCTTACTCCAATCAGGAGCTTCAGTTTCTACTATTAAGGTTCATTTGGCAGCTGTCTCAAACTTCCATAATGACTTAGATGATTTTTCCCTGATATCTCACCACCTCTGCAAAACCTTCGTAAAAGGAGTTATACATTTGAAGCCACCTTTTAAAGAGCTCATTGAATCTTGGAATTTGATGTTAGTCTTACAAACTTTGACTTGTTACCCATTTGAGCCAGCAACCACCTGTGATATAAAATTTTTATCTTGGAAGACCTTATTCCTGGTAGCCATCACTTCAGGAGAATATCAGAATTGCAAGCCTTGTGTATAAAGCACCCATACATCATTTTTCATAAAGAGAAAGTGTCCCTTAGGACTAATCCCTCCTTTCTACCCAAAGTTGTCTCAGAATTGAACATTAACCAATCCATTGATGTGCTCGTTTTCTTCCCAAATTTTTCAAACAAAGGAGAATATTGTTTGCATTTGTTGAATGTACACAGACAATTACGTTTTTATCTGGACAGAACAAAATTCTTCAGAAAATAGAACCAACTGTTCTGCCTTTTTCAGGTCCTCGACCAGTTTCCAAAGTCACCTTATCAAAATGGTTGAGAGATTGTATCACCTTTATTTATCATCAAGTAATATGTGTTTATCAACTAAACGCAAGGCGCACTCTACCAGGTCAGTCTTCACTTCGGTTGCTTTTCATTCTAGAGCTTCCATGGATGACATTTGTGCAGCAGCTACATGAGCTACCCCTCATACCTTTATCACTCATTACAAATTGGATATGGTCTCCAGGGGAAGCGCATCCTTTGGCTCCATGGTGCTCAGGAATGTCTTTTCATAGGGCCTTCTGGGACATAAAGTAGAAATGGACTCTGTCCCAACTGTCATTAATGAATGAAGATTGACAACATCATATAAAAAAGTTATGTTCTTACCATAACGTTACATCTGTGTTGTCAGTCTTTATTCATTCTTGACATCCCACCCTCCTACCCCTTCCAAAGGCTCCTGGGGGTTCGGAACTAGTCCTGGTTCAGTTGTAGGGCAGGTGCTCAGACAAAGCTTCCGCTTTTTGTTTTTTCTATGGGTAAACTCAATCTGAAGGGAAGGGAAGAGAGGCACTATGGGGTAACCTTATCTCGAGACATTTCTGTCTGGCACGAGCTTGTTAAAACGGCCTAATCAGTTCCGAGGATGGAACTGAAACCCAACTGTGAAGAATGAATAAAGATCGACAACACAGATGGAACATTATGGTAAGAACATAACTTTTTTTTTTGCCCACTAACACTGGCATGCGACATGCAGCTTGTTGAGTTGCAATATAAGTATACTCACAGTATAGTGCAACTGTGCACAGGGTACTGGTTAACTTTGTGTAGTGTACTGCTGTATCTGAACACAATTGTCTCTCTTCAGGAAAAATCTGGTAACACTGTCTGGTTAAGTGACTTGCTGAGAGAACACTGCAGACAAATGAAGGTGAAAAGATTCAAACCCTGTACGCTGTCACAGGAAGCAGTTAATTCTAAAGCTCAGCACTTTAGCCCTCTGCAATAACTGCCAAATGAACATGTATCACATGATGTTCAACAAAGACACTGCCTTACTGGCATATGGGTAGTAGTGCCCTACTAACCTCCTACTGCAGTTTGTCATAGATCAGAATTTCTCTTCCTGCATGCCTGTGGGTGTGAAGGACCAATCAGTTGCAAAAACAGGAATGTCCTTCACAGTCACAGACAGTAACCCTGCAGTTTTTTTTTCTATTGCCACTGGAAGAGACGGATCTGCTTCTGTCTGCCTTTTTTCATTTTCATAGCTCAGAGTTTTTTTTTAATTCCTCCCTCTGCCTTTATCTATCAGTGCTTTAACTTTGTGTGTGTGTGTTTGTGTGTGTGTGTGTGTGTGTGTGTGTGTGTGTGTGTGTGTGTATATGTATATATATGTATATATATATATATATATATATATATATATTTTTTTATATTTATATGTACACACTTAGTCTGCATGTCCTCCCCGCTGTTGAGTGGCATTCGAAAGACATGCGTGAATGGGCATGCCTTCGTTGAAGGTTGGGCATCAAGCTGGCACGTCAGCACCATAAAAATCGGCTGCCAATCATTAGCGGACCGGAGTTCCGCTGTGGCAACCCTTAACCGGGAAAAACCAAAAGAAAAACAACATCATGTACACACACGTACAGTTTAGCAGCTTTTGTTATCGCATGTGTATGTTTTTTTAGTTTGGAACAGTAGGTGTTAGCAAAGCTTATGTTTCCATCTGCTTTTCTTGTGTGCACTCTAGGAAAAAAACTGTAGAGCTGCTGTCTGTGGATGTGAAAGACTTTCCTGCTTTTGGCAGCTGGCTGGTCCTTCATAGCCACAGACAGGCAGGAGGAGGAGTGCTGAGGCTTGACAGACTGCCAGAGGGAGGTTTGTAGGGCTCTACTACCCATATGCCAGGAAGGCAGTGTGTTGTACAAACATTTACTGTTAGAGGTTAAATGGAATTAAAGCAGTTGTGTTTCTTACTTGAGTTACTGCTTTTAGACCTTAATGAGGAGGTTATCTTTCTTGGTCTTCTCTGTGAATGAGCTCTGTCCAGTACTGACTGCCCATTTAACAAACAGTAAATAAATTATTCTTCATTGCAGACAAAAAAAAATAGTCCAGCCTGATTATGAATGGAGCCCCTAGGATTCTAGGTTATATCACATGTGGATCATGGTCAAATGGGCCCTACTTTTACAATGCTTGCTGAGATTTGGATTGAATTTAAACCTTTTACTTCAAATTCACTGCGGTGGTGGTGCTGCGGTAGCATTGTCACCTCACAGATAGACGTTGCCTGTTCGATTCTCAGTTAGAGCGTCTTCTGTGTAGCGACATGCGTGAATGGGCGTTCCTTCTCTGAAGGTTGTGCATTAGGCCCGGCAAGCCAGTACGTAAAAATCTACTGCCATTCATTAGCAGACCGGAGTTCCGCTGTGGCGACCTCTAACCGGGAAAAGCCGAAAGACACAAACAAACTTCAAATTTTACAAAGAATGGTAGCAATTTGCTTAAAAAAGTCTTGCTATAAAAACAGTCTTAGCATCAGTAAAAGTGAACTTCTTTCCCTCAAAATTCACATTCTTTAAAGATGCATCTGGCAAACCATTAAACTGCAAGAGACTTGCTAGGATCCAGTCCAATAGCATTGAGTGAAGCACTAATTAACAGCTATGTGAATTGTATAGGAACTGAAAAGACAAATCTGTAATTCATTTGTTAGCAGTTTTGATCAGCCCAGTGGATGCAAGTGTCCCTTTTCAGGGGTAGTCCAGGAGCAGTGTATTGGTCACTCAGTAGCCAAGCAGAGGCTGAAGGAATTAAATCCTGTACTGTAAAAGCAGCTCGCTAACAGCTTTTATAGCCTTACTCATCTGCATTAGGTACCAGACAGTGTTGTAGCCCAGAAATGCACTTCACACCCATGTACCTGCATAAAACAAGCTAAACTAAGTATTCAAAGTTCAAATATTAACTTTAAACTCATAGCCTGCATGCTGTCCTGTTTTTTTCACAGCCAAATAATAAACAGTCCCTCAACAGTCAACAAAACAAGGAAACCAAGGATCATGCCTAAAGAATGTGGCTCATATCATGATGCTCTATTTACTACAACTGATTTCTTCCTTTATTCCATTAACTTCTCTGGGATACAGTAACTAAGTATCTATACACACACACACACACATGCACATCAGTTACAACAACATGTATGACTGTATGCCATAGATATCTGCTTTAGATCTAAGGAATGAATACATTCGTATATAATGAGCCCAGAGATGGCTGACTGTAATAAACATGCAAGTGGATGCATTGCAACTACCCCCTGCCTTTTCAACTTCTTAGCTCAAGGATCTGTGACATAAATAGAACATGCTGGAGAGACAGATATGTGCCTCAAAGGATCCCCGCACTGTGGAATAAGTTAACCATCTATGTGAAGCATAGTTCATCCCTTAGCTTTTTAAAAGAAATCTTGATCACTGCATGGGAAATTGCAGATTCTCCCTCGGTCTGGCCCCCATGTCTTGACAGTAATTAAATGAATCCCCAACTATCATACTTCCCCAAATAACCCTTAACTACCTCTTTACTAACCCCGCTATATAGGCGCCCAAGGAACTCTGGGACAAAACTGGGTTGGGTTGCATGACTGACCTTGTAAAGACCCTGGTGGTTGTTAGCCTAGTGTAAACCTATGAACGTATGACTCAGAGGCAAAGACAAAAAGATCATAAACAGATTTTAAATACTTCATGTGAAGTTGTTCAATCTCGCCGTTTGTTCTTACACGTGGGTAAGGAGCTGATCCATCGGCTCCGAGCCGACTGCTTTCCAAGCTCAAGATCTCTGAGTAGGTCGAGGTGCAGTCCCTATCCCATGATGCTCTGACTAACCTCAGATCTAGTTTGCTGCTGCAACGGATCGCAAGTTCTCCAGAGAGCTTGGGCCAGTATAGTTCTTTTTCTGATTTTTGAGCAAATTGTACTGCTATATTTCGTAGAGTTTATATTCTAATTGATAGAATATTTTTTTTTTTAGGGCTGTGTCCCTCTTGTGTGGATTAGTTGTGTTTGTGTTGTTGGAGCGCTTGCTCTTGGGCCTTGCCTTCTTTTTCATTTAGGCACTTCTGTGCTTCCCTCATATAGCTGAAAGGGGCTCTGTCAACATGATTTCCCTATCCCTTATACTTAGTTTTAGATAATGTGCTTTTAGAGAACCCGGCATTGGCCAAATTACTTTCGGTTTCATCCCAACTGGGTTAGATTTTTACTACCATACCTTTGCCTGTGACTGTGACCGGAAGCGGAAGATCTAATGGTTGTTCAACCCGCGGAGCCGAGTCCTGCCCCAATGACTTTGGCTCCATCGACACATATCTCTTCAGTGCCGTTCGAAGAGTCTCGGAGCCGACGCTCTCTCATTGGTTCCGGGGGGGGGGGGGGAGAGTCAAACCGACATGTCGGTTCCGACCCTTCCTCTAAGGGCCTTGGCGCAGATGAGCTCGGCTCCGTCCTCTTGTTTGGAGCCTTTGGTCTCTGCACCAGGGAAGCCGCCTTCTTCTTCGGAACCAAGTCTTATCCCTTATGCTGAGAAGCCTTGAGAATTTGGCAGTGGGCTGTAATCCACCAGGCACTTTCTGATAGTGACGCACATCCCGGGGAAATCCAGTGTGATAGCGGACAAACTGAGCAGAGCAATTTTGTTGCCTCATGAGTGATCCCTCAAAGAAGACGTGGCAGAAATTATTTTCTGCAGATGGGGTTAGCCTTACTGCAACCTTTTTGCATCCCCGCTGAATGCCAAATGCAGAAGCTATTTTGCCCTGAATCCTCCTCCGGGGGACAGCCCAAGGGATTCACTCGTACACTATTGGCCCTCGGGTCTCCTTTATGCCTTTCCTCCAACCCCACTGATCCCCAGATTTTTACAGAAAGCAAAAAGCTTGGGAAGGACTGTTATTCTGATAGCCCCCTTTTGGCCTCGGCAGATATGGTTCCCCTTCCTTTATCAGTATCAACTGGAAGAACCTTGGTTTCTGGACCCAGTGCCCGACCTTCTGACCCACTCATCAGGAGTTCTTCACCCCTCTCTTCAGTCCCTCAAACTGACAGCTTCGCTGCTCCACTTCCCAACCTAGCCAGGTCATATAATTTGTCTTCTGTGGTGCAACATGTTCTGGTCTCCTCTCATAAAGTCTCCACTAGAAAACTGTATAACAGCAAATGGAAACGTTTTGTTTATTGGGCCTCTAAACATGATATTTATCCCTATATCGCTCCTGTTGATAGTGTTCTGGAGTTTCTGACTATGCTTTTTCATGAAGGTGCAGCAGCAGCCACTGTAAGAGTTCAATTGGCTGCAATATCCAGTTTTCACCTGGGATATGAAGGGTCTAATCTTATCTCGCACAGATTATGTAAAGCCTTTCTGAAAGGGACTCATCACCTTAGGCCACCTGTCAGACAACCAGTTGCCCCCTGGAATTTGAATTTAATACTATCTCAGCTTATGCTTTCCCCCTTTGAACCTGCATTTTCTTGTCCCTTGAAGTTCATTTCTTGGAAAACAATGTTCTTGGTGGCTATTACCTCAGCTCGTAGAGTTTCGGAACTACAAGCTCTTTCTATCAGGCCTCCGTACCTGGTTTTTCCTCCCGACATAGTGTCCCTCAGGACGAATCCCACCTTTCTTCCTAAGGTCAGCTCTGAAGTCAATTTGAACCAGTCTATTGAGCTGCCCACCTTTTTCAGACACCATTCGAATAAATTAGAATATGTGTTACATAAACTTGATGTTCACAGACAACTGAGGTTTTATTTGGACAGAACAAATGAGTTTAAGAAATAGGAACAACTCTTTGTTTCTCATGCGGACAATGTAAAGGGGCAGCCTGTGGCTAAAGTTACATTGTCTAAGTGGTTATCTGATTTTTTATTTTTTATTTATTTTTCATTTTATTTTACATTTGTTGACCGGGCTAGTCTAACTGGACATATATCCGTTTTCAGTAGAGGCCCGGGGAGAAAAGCTCCAATTACATGAAGTAAACAATCATTTACAAAAGAACAATGATAAGCATAATACAAAAGTACCAGAGTAGACTTATGTAAGAATTTAAGAAAAACTAAAACTGACAAAAAGCATGTAAACAGATAAAAAAGTCAGATAAAAGTAACATACAAGGTATGGAATATTCTGAAGTTAGAATGATAAGAGACAGATAAGCAGAACACAAGGTGGGAAAACAATTGGTGAGAAAAAAAATACGAAGGGAGAGTCAATATCAATGATATAACAGTTGACAATTAAACCTATTATTTAGAGGACCAGTAAGGGGAGAGGGGATAAGTTGGGAGATAATGAAGTAATTTCAGTCAGGGTTAGCACAAGGACATAACCACTGGGATTTAAGATGTTCTTTGATATGTCTTTTGAAAAGGGATGTAGAGTCTAGGTTAGTTATTTCATGAGGGAGTTGATTCCAGAATTTCCCGACAGAGTTAGAAAATAATGAGTCCCCAGCTTTATTATATGATTTAGTCAAGGCCACTAGGAGTTTATTAGCAGAGCGTAGTGTGGCTAGGTTTTTATATGGTGAAATTAGTTTTTTAAGGCTAGGGGTAGCATCAGGGTAGTGAAGGGACTTATGAATGATAAGTAGTTGTTGATAGAGTATGTGGTTATTTAGCTCTAACCAATGTAGTTGTTTGAGGTTGTGACATTGATGAGTTCTAAAGGGGTTACCAGTAATGAATCTAGTTATACTGTTGTAACAGGTAGATAGTTTGGTAAGGTTGGATTTAGATAAGTTTGTATATATAGCAGAGGCATAGTAAAGGGTGGAGATCAGGTGGGTCTGGGCAATGGTTTTTCTGGCTGCAGGGGTAAGAAAGGGTTTAATTCTGTAGAGACTACCTATTTTTTTGTTAACTGATTTAATGGTGGTGTTAATATGTTCATCAAAATTAAGATGGTTATCAATAGTTACACCTAATAGGCGAGTGGTCATATCTGGGTTAATACAGGTAGCATTATTTGAGGAGATGGTGAAGAAAGGAGATGGAGATTTGTGTGTAGGAGTAAAGAGAAGAAGTTTTGTTTTTTTGGCATTAAGAAGGAGGGAGTGTTCCATAAACCATTTTTCTACATTATGGAAGACTGTTTGGGTGAGGGACTGGAGGGAGGAAACATTATTAGCAGCACAGATTAAAGTTGAATCATCATCATATTGAATGCAGATGGCTTGGGGTATGTTCAAGTGCAGGTCATTGATAAATAAAGAAAAAAGAAGGGGACCTAAGATTGAGCCTTGTGGAACCCCAATGTTTACTGGGAGTAAGGAAGAAAGGTTGTTGTCCCATAGCACTGCTTGTTGCCTGTTTTGGAGATAACTCCTAAACCATTGAAGTGCTTGTGAACCAAGAGAATAGAGATGTAGCTTGTCAAGGAGTATATTATGGTTAATCTTATCAAAGGCTTTTGACAGGTCTATGAATAGTGCAGATGAGAAAAGATTATTGTCCCTATTATCATTTATAGCATCAGAGAAGGAAAGGAGGGCAGTTGTAGTGCTGTGAGAAGGTCTAAAACCATGTTGGCAATTGGCTAGAAGTTTGTTTTGCAGAAGGTAGTTAAGAAGTTGTTTGTGTATACATCTTTCCATAATCTTCGCTAATGGGGAGAGTAAGGCAATAGGGCGGAAGTTTGAGAGCTCAGTAGAGGAGCCCCCTTTGTGTAGAGGAATTATATGAGATATTTTCCATATGGAGGGAATTTTTCCTTCAGAGATAGTTCTATTAATAAGTATGGATATGGGATAGTAGCTTCTGCAGCAATTTGTAGGTATTCTGATGGGAGTTGGTCTGCGGATGGGGTACAAGGTTTAAGTTTTTTGAGAAGCTTATAAATAAGAGATGTAGCAACAGGTTGAATGTGAAAGGTAACAGATGAGGCATTGGAGGTATTAGGGCAGGTAGTAGTAGATGTGGGTAATGAATTTGCTAGGGCTTGAATGGCTTCTGTAAAATATTTGTTAAAGGAATCTGGGATCTGGGAGGAATTATTGAGGTCAAAGCCTGATGGGGTAGGAGTAGTAGAATGTCCTGGTTTAAGAAGTTTAATACCTGACCAGAATTTTTGAGGGGTGTGTTGACTCATTTGTTGAAGGTGGAGATAATATTCCTTTTTGTCTTTAAGAGTATCTTTCTTAGTAGCATTTCTTAATTGTTTAAAGAGGAGGTGATCAGATGTACATTTAGTAGCTCTCCATTTGGCCAAGATTTTATTTCTTAGATGCATTTTTTGCTTAGTTTGTTTAGTTAGCCAAGGTGCTGATTTAGATCTTATCCTAGTAGAGTGAATGGGAGCATGATAGTTAAGGATTTGTAGAAAGTGAGTATTAAAGTAGTTCACTGCTTCATTTAGTTCAAGGATAGTCAGTGGAGACCAGTCACATGCTTTCAATTCTGTCAGAAAGTTATCCAGGTTGAAGAATTTATTTGAGTGGGATATCTTGACTTTATGGGTAGTTGGGATATGCAATTTTTGTCTAATAACATAAGTGAGCATATGGTCACTAATATTATCAGGAAGTGTTCCTGGGGTGTAAATGTTAGGATGGTTATTAGTAAGGATCCAGTCAAGAGTAGTTTCTTTTTTATTAGGTTTATGGATTCTAGTTGGAGAGGTTATTAATTGAGAGAACCCATAGAGGTTTATATGACTAGTAGGGTGCTGGGATGAACAGGTTATCCAGTCAATGTTAAAGTCACCAAGTATAATGGTTTCTTGTGGTAGTTGACTAGAGAGTGAATTAAGTACGTTTTCTAGAATATGGGTATTATTTCCTGGGGGAAGGTACATACAGATTATATATATTGATTTGTTGTTGTTAATTTGAAGTTTGATAGAAAGTATTTCGGTTTTGGAGTCTAGTGAAGGAAGTTCATTATAGGGGGTGACTTGGAGATTAGATTTATAAATAATGGCAATGCCTCCTCCTTTCTTCTTTATTCAGTCACATCTAAGTATATTATAGCCTGGAGGGGTGATTTCCTGGTCTTGAGTAGAGGGTTTTAGCCAAGTTTCTGTAAGACATAGAATGTCAAATGAGTGTAGGTCTAGGAGTGCATGAAGGTGGTGAGTTTTGTTATTTATACTTCTAATATTAAGGTGAGCAATTAGAAGGGAGTTGGCTGTTTTAGTACATGGCAATGGTGTTGGAGAAGTAGTATTGTTTAGATTAAAGTTAGAATTCGAATTGGGACCAGGGTTAGGATGACTATCTCCATGTAAGAGAAGATTCTGCTGAGAATCAGAATAGAATTTGGGAGTCTTAGGTGAGTTATAATGATTCTTTTTGTTTAAGTAACACGACAAATGAGTTTTTCTGTGGTATTTTGTTAGTAGATAGTTGGAGGAACAGGTTATGTTGCTGTGATTGAGTGCGTTGAAAGAAGAGGTTGGTAAAGTTTGTTGGAGATGATGATTGTGTTCGTGTAGAGAGATACTTTCAAAGAAGGTGATATAATAAGGTATGGTTAGGGTGGCTATAGTAGTGGTAAAAAGTAGGATATATGTGAAAAAAGTTTTGAGTAAAGGAGACATAGTAGTAGGTAAGTAGCAGGTGAATGTAGCTTGTGATAGAATGTCAGATAGAGAATAAGTAGAGATGAGATGATTTACAGTGAAGGGTTTTCAGTGAAAGGGAGAAAAAAGGAATATAGCAAAAGGAAACAGGAGAGGTTATAATTAATAGGTAGGTAGTATAGAATAGGACTACAAAGTATGGCAAGGGCAGGAAATAGGAAAATAGTAAAAATGTAGGAACACAGAGATGGAGTTAAATAGGTAATGAAAGGGAATGGAGTTAAATATGTAATGTAAGGGAATGGGAGTTGGAACTAGAGATAGTTTTTGGAGATAGGTGGAGTCTGGGGACTGGAATGTAGATAAGAATTTATAATTCAGGGAGATGAGGTAAGTTATGATAAGGTTGGGGATTGGTTGAGAGAAATAGGGGGAGTGGCTGGTGAGGTATAAGTGTAGGACCCCCTGGGGTGGGTGGGATTGCATAAAATATATATATTCATCAACCAACCAACCTTTAGAGCATAGTGTGAAAGCACATTCCACCAGGGCTGTGTCTACATCTCTGGCTCATGCAGCCCGTTTGCCTTTGGATACTATTTGTGCAGCTGCTACTTGGTCCAAACCTCATACGTTTATCACTCATTACAAAGTGTACAGGGCCTCCAGGGACAGGCCTTCCTTTGGTTCCACTGTTTTCAGGAATGTACTCCCATGAGCCACCCAGGATTAGGGTACTTGGGACGCTACCCACCTGTAAGAACAAACGGTGAGATTGAACAACTTCACATAAAGAAGTTATGTTCTTACCATAATGTTCCATGTGAGTTGTTCATCTTGCCTCTGTTCTTACACTCCCTCCCACCTTCCCCCTCCAGGTTCTTGAAGAACGGGTGTGACTGGTGGTCTGGTTGGTCTAACTAGTTTCCTTTACTCCAGCCAGAGTATTTCTTGGCAAATTGTAAATATTTGTATACATGTGTATATGTTTGGCATAGTATGTTGAGTCATAATAGATCTGAGGTTAGTCAGAGAGAATCATGGGATAGGGACTGTGCCTCGAGCTACTCAGAGATCTTGAGCTTGGAACGTGGCCGGCTCAGAGCCAATGGATCGGCTCCATACTCACGTGTAAGAACAAAGGCGAGATGAACAACTCACATGGAACGTTATGGTAAGAACATAACTTTTTTTTTTTTTTTTTTTTAAAGTTGCTAAAATAACAAGTGTTGCATTAGAAAACATTTTCTTAAGGATAAAAAGTCTGAAACCCGCATGCCTGTTAGTATATAATGACTGCAGTCAACAATTTTGCCAGCAAGTCACAAATTTTACAACGGACCAACATATCTCTCAGCTTTTTTTTCAAGAATTGTAGAGAGAGAAAAAATAATGGGGGCACATTTTAAATATTTATTTTCTTTTATCTGTTTGTTAACCAGGGAAATCTGCTGTGCCTTTTCAGGGATGACCCAAAAGCACTGTCTGAGTGACTTGCTCAGTCGCACATTAAGAAGTTGGAAGTGGAAGTTGACTACAAGAAGCAGTTTAACAGTTCATACATAGCCATAAGTGCTAGACAACTCTAATTCAGCTGACATGTTAGCAGAGCAAAGGGTGTTGCATCAACATCCATTTTCTGAACAATAACTATGAAACTCTAATGACTGCCATTATTGATTGACTGTAATCCTCATTGATTTAACAGAAAATTAAGAACGTAGTTTGCATTGGCAGTTAGTGTAGAATATTAAGGCTTTTAATGAGCTGCTTCCTGTAGTTAATGGTACATGGTATGATTATTTCTACCTCCATTTGCCTGCTGTCTGACTTTGTGCAAGTCACTTAACCAGACAGTGCTCCTGGGACTTGGCTGAAAATAGGAAAAAATGGATAAGGCATAAATATGAGGCAGTTAGAACAAGACTGTGCTTAAATGTCAGACAAAATTCAGTATTTTCTGTTCTGCAATTCTGCTTACCAGAATTCTGTGTTCTCTAGCGATAAAGAAAATGCTTTCAGATTCTCTGTAAAATTAAAGCTCTGAGGCCTTCTCCCAAAGGTCAAAATAACATGCTCGCTTTTCCTCATGCCTAGCAACTAGCTGCTAGATGCATTGTTCTTTCTAGCAGCTGAAATGTTAAGAAGTTAACTCAAAAAGAAATGTATTTTTTTTTTTTGCTAGAAACATTCGGTTGCACCTTATATTCAGAAGAGCAGCTCAAGAAAGGATTACAGCCCTGTATCATTTATCTTACTTGTCAAGTAAAGGTATAGAAAAGCTAGCATATACAAGGTGATTTCACCATCTGTAGGATTACAGACCTGTTCTACAGTTAATGGCATGTGTTAAAATACACAAATGGGCAGAAACCACTCCAATGATGCTCACATAATCATTGGACAAGACAATAGCTGTCATTTTCCACCACCTGTTAAAGATAATTTTTAATGTGCTATGCAATAAATTTCTCATAACCCTGAGGTACAAAATGTTGGAAAATCCATGGTGGGTCAGTAGTTAAACCCCCTGAAAAAAAAACAGCATAATTATTGTAAAGTAATATCTCGCCTGATCCCTGTGATGACAAGGTCCCCAAGGACTGGTTCTTGGTCTGTTGCAATTCTCAGTATATGCAAATAAGTCATGCAAAAACAGTTGTGCAGCAAAGGTCATTTAAGTCCTCTGGCCTTGGCACTGTTGGCAATCGTCACTATCCAAACAGGTCAACGCTTAATGCTAGACTGGTTTCTGTAATAGTAAAGTTTACTGTGATGTGGAGTTGCAGCTTTCACATTGCAGGAAGCCTATCTGCATCCCAGGGGATGTCTGTTCACTGACTCAAATATCAGTCCTCCAAAACATAGTAAATCTGATGAAATTCAAAGAACCAGTTTACACTTGCTGAAAGGCATAAAACACAGACCGTATCTTTCAATTACTCCATTGTCTTTCTACATGCTCAATCTCCTCTTCTTACCACAGTGATAAAAATTACTTTGATTCCACAAAAAACTGTTTTTACTTTTCCTTTTTCTAAGTGGACTTAATAAAAATGTTTCATTTACTCACTGCTACAGTTAGTGTGCGTGTGTGTCTGTATGTCAAAACAGAAAATAAAAGAATAAGAAAAGAAAAGGTCAGCACTTACACTGCTACAGGCTGTGTTTGTGTTTGGGGGGGGGGGGTAATGGACAACTTTTGCAGAAGAACTTCAACCTGAAGAAGTAAGAGTCTTCTATACCCATAGTTGATATTCCCAATAAAGAAGAAATGAACAAAGTTAATTACTCTGAATTCTGTCTGGGTGAGCAGCTACTTCTGTTAGAGCAGAATGCCACAACTTCCAGACAATAAAAGCTAATATGTTGGGAGCCATATATAAACTGAAGCAATGCCTTTTGCCTGCATGTAGAATCCAGACAGAATGCCAGCCTGCAGCAGCTTACACACTTGCACACTCGCATGCACATAAAATATATTTCTACTGAGTAGAAAAAAATAAAAATAGCAATGACGGTATAGGGCTTCTGCCATTTAAAAAAAGGTCACATTGTTGATTTTGCCGTTCGCAGTCTCTGCACTATGTATTGTAGAGTGGGAGAGAGATGAGATGTGCAATAATAGGTCTCAAATCTAACAATGCAGAGCAGAGTAGTAATTGGGGAAAGAAATAAGATGTATATTAAGTGGTCTGAGTTCCAGGAAGATTGGAGTGATTGTGCACTGAGCAGAACAGTAACTGTGGAAAGAGACAAAGTGTGCAGTAATTGGGGTTCTGTTTTATTGCTGAGCCAGGCCTCCAGCCAGCACAGGGCCCTAGGCAGCTACCTAGGTCACCTTGTGCAGGATCCAGCCATGTGTTACATGGTAAGTTAGACCAGGCAGGAATATATATTAGAATATTGTGCTTTATTTGATAAAGCACATCATCAAAGGTCAAGTTTATTCACTGCTTTGAAATTGATGTTTTTCAAGATTAAGTTTGTGTTTGCAAGTGTGCTTGTACACTTAAAACTTTATTGCTTTTAACAAAATAAAACATTAGGAAAAATTCAGAGCATCACTAATTTTATAAGCCTTTGCAGTTTCACTCCGTTTACTGATTGTTTTATGTTCAAGCAAGACTACCTCTGCAGGTGTGTTATTACATATTGATTGAAGTCTACATGTGTTGGTAGGTCAGAGAAATTAAGATTTGTCATGATTTTTATAGTTGTTTTAGTCATTACATGCACAGGTGTTATGTTTTTGTACAAGTGAACCAAAGTAATTTGCATTTGTACTGGTTGTGCATCGTTTTCTGAAAATGAGTTTGTCATTTAACCGTGTTCTAAGCCTCTAAGGTTCCTTTCAGTCATGTTTGTTGCCATTAAGAAACCTGGCATGCTATTTTGATGATCTCCATTACTAACTCTACTCTTTTCAGGGTAATAGTTTCATTTTTGACTTATTTTATTTGTATTTCAGGGGCAGTTTGCTGACCAGGAGTCTGGCTGATATTGTAAAAAAAGATGATTTTGTACTTGATTCGGAATACCTTATTACTTTATTGGTGGTTGTTCCAAAGTAAGTACCTTCATTTTGATGTCTTCTGTATTCTTAAGTGACTGTTGTTTTCTGTGTGACTTACAGACCAACATGGGATCTAGCAAACCACATTTGGATGAATGTCACCATTCAAAAACATTAACACCACCACTGATAACCTAACATAGCCTTGAACTTTAAAGATATTCTTTTGGGAGGGGTCATTATAATAATGCATCACAATAGCTGGGTTATGTCTCACTTCTTATCGTCATCTGAATTTTGTCAACAGTCTTGTATTCCCTATGAAAGCTTAAATCTGGTCCCATGTGTATGTCTCACAGAGACCGTTAGTGCCCAAGTCACTGATATATAGATAGTATTGGTTTGAGCATTTTTAATTTTTCATCACTTCTAATGTTTCATGTCATGCTTCAATGATTAAGTGATCGTACATAGATTTTTTTTTTTTTTTGGCAGGAGTAGCTCATTGGCACCTAAGCCTGTACCCAATTGGCCTATTTGTTTCTTTGTCGCTGAGAGTCCTCTGGGTCATTCATTTGCTGGTGTAGACAACAGTCAGGTGGGAGGATGAGGGTCAGTCTTCAGATCCTGTGGTCTGTGCTACTTCCATAACACAGAGCAGCCTGCAAAACCCCACGTTAGGTGCCACACACCACTTGCAGTGCAGGAACACTAGTGTCTTCATGCTGCAGCACTGTATTTGCATTCCTGCAGGTGTTTACCAATGCAAGGAGCTAAACTGTTCCCTTTCCCCAAGATGGGCTAGCCAGCATCACATGCTCATTTCCATTCTCTCCCACCTGGTCCCTCCAGTGCCCATCGTACTAGTTGAACACAGGTAATATTTGGTGTATTCGGGGCTTTATCCCTGTTCACTATGGAGCTTGGCCCAGAAGATGCATATCTTCATATTCCAGAGACATTTTGTGTCATAAAAATATATCCAATTCTAAAAGCACCATTTTTATTTTTTATCTGTACCATTTGGAGTGTTGTAACCTCTAAAGTATTAACCATGTGTCTTACTGCAGTATTTGCGCAGGTAAGACAGAAAATCATTGCCATCTTCCTCTATGTGAATGATAGTGGCAAAGATGGATGACAACAGTTAGTTCATCACAAAGAACAGGCAGATACTTATTCAGTTTCTGGGGATAATAGCAGACTTCTGTGCCTCACTTTAAGCGCAATTATAAATTAATTCCTGATAGCTTTTTCCTATGCAGTATGAACAAATAGAGATTTACACAGTGCTAGAGAAAAAGAGATCGAAACACAACCACTTTAAGTGCTCTGAGTTGCATAACTTTCTGCATTCTCCTTGCATCTCCTGCAACACTTAATCTGTAGCCTGGATTGTGGCTGAAAAGGGCACTTATGCCAGTCCATCCACCTGTTTAACAAATGAATCGATAAACAATTTAATGTTTGTTTTAATTGTTTGCCACGATCACAGTTCTTGTATGGGTCAAGGGTCTTGAAGGCCAGAAGAAGACCCTTCCAGTGTTGGCTTTATAGGAGTGCCTCAGTCTGTGATGGGCATTAGCATAAAACTAACTAAAGCTTTCATAGGAAATTCAAAAGTGTTTGTAAGTGTCTGTTTGGGATGATGACATGATTTACGTTTGCTGTGCTAGTTATGAAGATTTGCTAATCTAGTAAGAAATGATCCATTAAGAAGTGTTCTATCTTTGGAATAATCAAGACAACTGTGTACCTAAAGCTTTCTCAGGCTGTTTGACATCAGTCACATCATACATTTCTCTGTGCTAATGTCCTGTTGTTTTCTGCTATGTGATTGACTAAGTGTCGACAAGCATTTTGGGTTGTAATTAATTTAAGGTTTTTTTTTCCATTTTCATCTGCTGTCTTTTATTCTGCCATCAATCTGCTGTATCTGTGTGACTCTTGCTTCTTTTTTCCAAGATAATTTCCTGTTTTTGACAGTTTTGGCCATTCTGCTTTCTCTTTGTTCTCCTTTTGGCATATTGGGTTTTGGGCCTTCTTCCCTTATACTGGTGATTGTTTAAACTGTGTACCTTTGACGGGGCAGTTTTCCAGCAGTTGGGTATCCTATTTCTTTGTAATGACAAGATGAACGCTATAGGATTACTCCTGGTGCTGTCTGTTTTAGTTTAATTGTATCACCAGCACGTGGCATAAAGAAAAACACCATCACTTGTGATAGAACTTTACCTTGCAGCGAAACATGCAGATCTCCAGGCTTCTCATCTGATTCTGATGCTGGTCTCTTGATATTAGACCATACTGTAAGGAAGGACATTATGACATGAGGCAACTTGAACACTGTAACCCCAATGTTTCATGTAGTGGATATTTTTTCTGTTCACCCAGGTATTGTTCTGATAGGTTAGAGACCCCCTTGAACTAGATCCAGTTGTCTCTACAGCAACCCTTAAAAAGGCTCCCACACTACAGTGCCCAGCTATGCATCTTCAATAAAAAAATATATGAAGAGATATGGTCATATTTTGGCAAGCACTCCACAGTGGCATATGCACTCTGAGGAACCACTGTTGACTGTGGTTCCAATGCAGTCCACAGCAAAGTCACCATGGGAATAACGACAGGGGTTAAGTCTTAGAATGGGCATCTTCCAGCAAGGGTGTCAGCACTGAGGCTGTAGTAACCACTGCTCAGCAGGAAGCTGCAGATGACCCCAGAGAAGAGTCAGCAGCACTCCTGGAGGCCTCCCTAGCTGTTCTACACTTTCATAGGGTCCAAAGTCACAAAGGGCAGGTGGGCTTATAACATAACAAAATCATGTTATTAAACCTGCATCCCTTCCTGAGAAGTATTTGCTGAATGCCTCATGCCATCATAAAACTGAGGCAAGGTGAGAGCTGCTCAATCTTCTACAAAAAAAAAAGAACTATCCAAGTTGTCCCACTAGCCTAGAGGACACAAGTCTTCCTGGGATGGTGGAAGCATTTTCAGCAGCATGCATGGAACTTGGACCGCAGTGGAATCACAGACCCACTTTACTGTCTTAGAGTTGTGGTATTTATTTTGAAGGCCTTTCAGGGCACTTTTTGTGTAGAACCATTGTGCAGTCTACACAGAAAACAGTACAGAAGTGTGGCATACCAACAGATTGGGAGAATGCATTCTTTATTTTTTTGCAGAGAAGTCTTATTTCTGTGGAAGTGAGGCTGAAGTGTCAGCAGTTTCTTCATGGAAGCACATATTCTGTGAGAAGCCAACTCACTGAACACACACTCAGGTACTTCCTACTCCCACAGGAATATTTTTTGAAGAAGAATAATCTTATGAAGACTGGGATGAAGACAAGATCCAATGTAACCCATATGTTTGTCCTATCAGAAGTTAGAGACTAGACATTGTGAGTCCAGAAAATAAAAATCTTTAAGTGGATTTCATGGTAAGTTGCAGCAGACTGAGAAGGTCACTGTTACAACATTAAACGATTTTTTGTTTGCAGATGCCTTTGATGAAGGTGGGTGCACACCCGCACACGTTTCTTGTATAACTTTGTTGTACCTCTGAGGAAACAAAATGTTGCAATGTACAGCTATTTTGGATATAGTATATATTCTTCTGTAACTAAACTTAATGTTCCCAGTTCAGAGGATTCCATTTACTATCCTTGAATTTATGGCAAGAATCCACCGAAATATTTTAATTTACTGTTACTGTCCATACTCATTGAAGAATTACTGTTAGAGTAAGTATACTTGCATACAACTATACTTTCCTCCTGTCACATTTGAGTTTCCTTCTTAAGATCCCAACCTCAGCACAGAATTCCACATGACATGTTGCAGGTGGAGGTCTGCCTCCCATTGCTTTATGCTGTGTTGTGTCTGTTTTTTTTATTTTTTTAACAAGAAAAATCTTTATTGAGCTTTCACTTATGACATGGGCAATCATATTTGTATATAAATGAAAACAAACAAACCATGTTGACACACTTTCAGTTGCAAACTATATACATCACATGTAATATTCTGTAGTCATTCAGTCAAACATTACATAGCTCATTCAGTGCCTGCCTTCCCATAAACCTCATCCCTCCTCCAAAACCTTATTCTGTATGTATTGTTTCCACAATTCCCATTTTGTCTGTGTAGTGTGCTCCGACCTTTTCTAAAGATCACACTTGCAGCTGTTTTATGTCTGTTACTGTATTCATTATTTCTAGTACGGTTGGTTTAGACTTTGATTTCCATTCTCTAGTAATTGTTTTGGTTTTTTGGTTTGGTTTTTTTTTTTTTTTTTTGCAGCCACCAGGATTAAACTGAACAAGGCCTTACCATGTCTAGGCAACTCAGATTCTGTATCACAGTTAATAATTTCCTTAGTTAACACCAATTTGATTATCTGGTATTTCTGACAGAGTAGTCTGCTGGGAATTTTTTAAAGCTGGCAACTTGTTACTGTCCCAAAAAAGTACTTCCAATTACTTCTTTCTTTCCCATCACACCTCCAACATTTACACTCTACTTGAGAAAAAATTCTTTGGAGTCTGCTTGGGGTATAAAAATACCTATGCAAACACTTTCAAGCAAAGGTCATAAATCTTTTAGATATTGTTGCATATTTGGAAGACAAGCATAAATCCCCCATTGTTTCTTTCTGAATTGCAAAAAGAATAAAGCTAGTGCTTAGCCAAATCCCAGTTCAGCAAAGAAATAAATCAGCAAACCAAAAACATCACTGGGAACTGCTGCTGTACAAATACTGTAAAATGTTTATTAAAACACAAAACAAACCAAAAAGTATCAAAGTGAGCACTTTCGGGCTAAGCCCTTCTTCAGACAAAGTGCTTCTCACAAGCATCACATTTTAAAATAAACATACACCAATCACTCTTCAGTAAAAAAACCCACCCTGTTTTAATTGTTAGCTGAAGCTAACAAGTCATCATTAAAAACACATTGCCACTACTCTTACTTAATAAAAAGTACGCCTACTTTTAAGTGTTGGCTTCAGAGGCACCATATCATTCAGCCCAGGTTGAATATGGGCTGTTAAATCTAAAATCCACTTTGATTCTATGGTTTCCGTCTTTAACCTAATATCACCCCCTCTCTTATTAATGAATACATTGGCTATCACCCTAAATTTAAATCTATGTGTAGGATTATCCTTTACATGATTATATAGCGCATTGTGCTCATCACAGTTCCTAATTGACAAAATGTGCTGTAGTATCCTGACCTTAAGCATATTGTTGGTTTTACCAACATAATATCCTGAGCATGACGTGCAATCAGCCAAATACACCACATTAATGGTCCTACAGGTAGCTCTCCATTTAAAATGAAAACTCTTTCCTGTGGAAGGATGTACAAACACTGTCTCCCATTAATATGATCACAAGCCTTACAGCCCCCACATGGGACAGTACCCAGCGACCTAGGTAGGCATGTGACCTCATTGTTTCCCCTATCGTGACAGAGTATATCCTTCAGGTTCTTATTTCTCTTATAACTAAATTGTGGAAAGTCCCCTACTATATCACTCAAGTTTCTGTCACTAGTGATGATGTTCCAATTCCTCTTGATGATGTCACACACCCCTTTGACATTACTGCCATATGTTAGTGTTATCCTAGGTATAGTTTCCTTCTTCCTACCTTTCATCCGGTGACCATTGTGATTACTAGAATTACTTCCTAGGTTCGTCGTAACATCAAGCCATGGTCTATATTTGCCTTGCCTGTTCGCAGTACCTCTTGCTACTGCTGTTTCCACTAGCTCACATCTATACCCTCTTTCTTGGAAACATTCTTTTAAATCATCTATCTCTCTCTCAAAATGTTCATCCTGTCGACTGATCCTAGCGATCCTGCCAACCTGCCCCTCCACTATGTTGGAAAAGGTATACCTAGGGTGCATGCTGTCAAATGAGAGCAAAGAATTCTTCCAACTCTCTTTTCTATATAATCTGGAACTAAAGCCTACGGATGTAAGTTCTACTGTGACATCCAAGAAGTCCAGAGCCTCACATGAGCTCTTGATATCAAACTTCAAGAAGGATGTGGTAGAGTGTAGATATTCCATAAAAGTATTTAGTCTTAGTTCACCCCCCTTCCAGGCAATAAAGATATCGTCTACAAAACGTAGATAAACCCCTATATGTGGACTCCAATCTCTGTGGTTCAAACCATGTTTCTTTTCCCAGAAGGAGAGAACTAGGTTGGCGTAGGAATTTGCACAGGGGGTACCCATGGCTACCCCCTGTACTTGCCTAAACACTGATCCATTGCTCAAGAAGATGTTATTCTCCAAGACCAGTTTCAGTGACTCTTCTATGAGAAAAAGTTCTTTCTCTACAACACCCACATCCTTCAGAATCCCTACACAGGCTGCTATGCCATACTCATTGCCTATTACTGTGAACAAACTATTTACATCTAGGCTTACCAACATAGTGCCCTCCTGGCTACCTTCCCTGTTCATTTCACCCAAAACTCTAAGGAAATGTGCAGTGTCCTTCAGAACATTGTTCATACGATCTACGTAAGGTCTAAGTGTGCACTCCAACCGTATTGACAAATGCTCCGTGACCCACCCCCTTCCCGAAACTATGGGTCTAAGGGGTGGGTCTGTCAACGATTTTGTGCACCTTGGGTAGGGCCTTGAACACAGGAATGACTGGTTTATCCACATGAAAGAATTCCATGAGGTCTTGAGTGATATACATGTTAGTATACAACCATTTAATCCGTCCATGTACCTTACTAATAATATTCCTGACCTCTACTGGATTCAATAAATGATATACATCTTTGTCTGCCAACAATCCAGATAATTTCATGTTATACCAGTCAGTGTCAAGGACCACTACAGCCCCTCCTTTATCTGCCATCTTTATTGTTAAGTCTTTGTACTTACTAAGATTCTCTAGGGCCCGTCTTTGCTCAGGGTTTAGATTGTAAAAACGATCTTTTCCTTTTTCTTGCATAAACAAAAACAAGTCATTTTCACATTTATTAATGAATAAACTAAGTGCGGGTGAAAAAGGTGGAACATAACTACTAGGTTGACGTAGGCCCACACTAGGACCATGTGTCCCTCCATAGATTTTATTCAGCATAACCCTTCGACAGTACAACATCAAATCCAATACTACATCGCTATATATACAAGCTTTGCTTGGTACAAACGTCATCCCTTTGTTTAAAACATAAATTTCAGCTTCACTCAGTACATATTTAGATAAATTAAATACAATATCATAAACAGAATTACTTGCAGTCAATTCAAAGTTCTCCTCTTGTTCACTGAGTCCCTGTCGTCGCTCCGCGACCGCTTCCATGGACCCTTCTTCCTCACATTCGTAGGCAGCATGCCCAAAAAATAATTCTGTCCTAGAGCCATTTTCGGACGCGCTCCCAAACCTCCTGAACAGGATTGTAAGTCCAAGGAGCCAATGGCTTCATCTGTGGCATTCTGTAGGTTTACCAAAGGGACTCCAGTAGAGGTCAGGAATAGTTGGAGTGCACACTTAGACCTTACGTAGATCGTATGAACAATGTTCTGAAGGACACTGCACATTTCCTTAGAGATTTGGGTGAAATGAACAGGGAAGGTAGCCAGGAGGGCACTATGTTGGTAAGCCTAGATGTAAATAGTTTGTTCACAGTAATAGGCAATGAGTATGGCATAGCAGCCTGTGTAGGGATTCTGAAGGATGTGGGTGTTGTAGAGAAAGAACTTCTTCTCATAGAAGAGTCACTGAAACTGGTCTTTGAGAATAACATCTTCTTGAGCAATGGATCAGTGTTTAGGCAAGTACAGGGGGTAGCCATGGATACCCCCTGTGCAAATTCCTACGCCAACCTAGTTCTCTCCTTCTGGGAAAAGAAACATGGTTTGAACCACAGAGATTGGAGTCCACATATAGGGGTTTATCTACGTTTTGTAGACGATATCTTTATTGCCTGGAAGGGGGGTGAACTAAGACTAAATACTTTTATGGAATATCTACACTCTACCACATCCTCCTTGAAGTTTGATATCAAGAGCTCATGTGAGGCTCTGGACTTCTTGGATGTCACAGTAGAACTTACACCCGTAGGCTTTAGTTCCAGATTATATTGAAAAGAGAGTTGGAAGAATTCTTTGCTCTCATTTGACAGCATGCACCCTAGGTATACCTTTTCCAACATAGTGGAGGGGCAGGTTGGCAGGATCTCTAGGATCAGTCGACAGGATGAACATTTTGAGAGAGAGATAGATGATTTAAAAGAATGTTTCCAAGAAAGAGGGTATAGATGTGAGCTAGTGGAAACAGCAGTAGCAAGAGGTACTGCGAACAGGCAAGGCAAATATAGACCATGGCTTGATGTTACGACGAACCTAGGAAGTAATTCTAGTAATCACAATGGTCACTGGATGAAAGGTAGGAAGAAGGAAACTATACCTAGGATAACACTAACATATGGCAGTAATGTCAAAGGGGTGTGTGACATCATCAAGAGGAATTGGAACATCATCACTAGTGACAGAAACTTGAGTGATATAGTAGGGGACTTTCCACAATTTAGTTATAAGAGAAATAAGAACCTGAAGGATATACTCTGTCACGATAGGGAAAACAATGAGGTCACATGCCTACCTAGGTCGCTGGGTACTGTCCCATGTGGGGGCTGTAAGGCTTGTGATCATATTAATAGGGAGACAGTGTTTGTACATCCTTCCACAGGGAAGAGTTTTCATTTTAAAGGGAGAAACACCTGTAGGACCATTAATGTGGTGTATTTGGCTGATTGCACGTCATGCTCAGGATATTATGTTGGTAAAACCAACAATATGCTTAAGGTCAGGATACTACAGCACATTTCATCAATTAGGAACTGTGATGAGCACAATGCGCTATATAATCATGTAAAGGATAACCCTACACATAGATTTAAATTTAGGGTGATAGCCAATGTATTCATTAATAAGAGAGGGGGTGATATTAGGTTAAAGACGGAAACCATAGAATCAAAGTGGATTTTAGATTTAACAGCCCATATTCAACCTGGGCTGAATGATATGGTGCCTCTGAAGCCAACACTTAAAAGTAGGCGTACTTTTTATTAAGTAAGAGTAGTGGCAATGTGTTTTTAATGATGACTTGTTAGCTTCAGCTAACAATTAAAACAGGGTGGGTTTTTTTTTTACTGAAGAGTGATTGGTGTATGTTTATTTTAAAATGTGATGCTTGTGAGAAGCACTTTGTCTGAAGAAGGGCTTAGCCCGAAAGCGCTCACTTTGATACTTTTTGGTTTGTTTTGTGTTTTAATAAACATTTTACAGTATTTGTACAGCAGCAGTTTCCAGTGACGTTTTTGGTTTGCTTCTTTCTGAATTGCTTATCCATTCTCTCTCCCTAATCCTTTCTAACATCCTGCGATTGATTCTTATAGTTGTCATGCACTATTTTATATGCCCTACTAATTATACCCCTTTTAACAACAGCTTCTGTTCAAGGCTCTAAAAAACTCTACCAATGCTGGTCATTCACTTAGGATCCACATAATCTTTTCTGTTGACCTATACTCTAATATTGATAGAATAATAATATTATTAGATTAATAGCAATAATAATTGATATCATTGGTAGAGAAGGCAGTCTCTAGCCTGGAGTCCAAATGAATTCTTGGCCTCTTCTCATTCTGTTATCTTTTCCTCTATAATTATTTGCTCCCGATACTGTGGTTCCTTTGCGGGTGGCCACGGTGGTGCAGCAGTTAGCATTGCCGCCTCACAGCAAGAGGTTCTCCGGTTCATTTCTCGGCTGGGGTGCCTTCTGTGCAGATTCTGCATGTCCTCCCTGTGGTCGCGTGGGTTTCCTCTGGGTGCTCCGGTTTCCTCCAACTCCCCAAAGACATGCTGTAGGTGGATTGGACACTCTAAATTGGCCCTAGGCATGAGTGCATGCATGTGTGTGCCTTCTGTGGAAGGTTGGGCACCAGGCTGGCAACTCGACACCGTAAAACTCCACTGCCAATCATGAGCGGACAGGTAATCCGCTGTGGCGACCCCTAACAGGGAAAAGCCGAAAGAAGAAAAAGAAGACTGTGGTTCCTTTGCCATCTTTCTCCAGTAAATTCCACCCCTTCTTGCCTATTCTCTGTACCCCTAATTGCAGTCATCCCCTGTCAGCAGAATATCCTTAGTCCATTCCAGTGTTGGCTTAGAATACCTTCTGCTATTTTATGAATATAATAAAATATTCTGTATGGTTTATTGTTATTCTCCTGAAGGATCTGCATCCAAAATCCCAGTCTCTTCTTGTTTCTTGCCCCCCATTTGTTAATCTTTTTCCACTTTGAATTATAGCTTTCTGTTTGTGCTGTGTACATGAGCCTTAACTTTGTAGCTGTACAATATCCAGTAAAATCAGGTAATCCTAAGCCACCGTGTTCTACTGGGAGGATCAGTGTATCCCACTTACGTCTTACCCAGTTCCACTCCCAGATAAATTCCTTCAACTCTCTATTAATTGTTGTCCGCAAGTATTCTGGCTGATAAAAAAGAAATATATGCCTGACCTGTATATAAAACTAAAGGGATCAAAACAATTTTACTGCTTGTATCCTACTGTCCATATCCATAAACAGGAGCTTTTCTCAGTTTTTTATTATCATTTGTTTAGTCTCTTCCCGCTTGCCCTCGTCTGCTGTAACGGAGATAATTTTAATCCATACTCTTAAATACTTCATCTTATCCTTATAAATATGGATATTGCTGAACCAGTTTGTATATGAATATATAATTTACAGCAGTAGCCTTTGTTTTATCCTCATTAATTTTCTATCCTGAAAAAACTTAAAACTGTCAAAATGTTTGTCAGCAATGACATGTCCTTTTCTGGATTTAAGTTTAAAAACATATCATCTGTAAATAAAGCCAACTTTTCTTGATTACCATATCAATTATATCATTGAATTTCTGTGGTCCTTATTCTTTGCTAGTGACTTTAAATATAAAGGGAAAATAAGACACCCTTGCTTGATTCCTCTTTTCAAACACAACATATTGAAGAGGAGCCATTCCACTTTAATTCTTTCCTCTGATCTTTCCTATATCCTCCTAGTTAACCAATTTATTGTATCAGAGAATGCAAATGATTCCATTGCCCTACTAATAAAATCCCAGCTTACTGTGTCAAATTCTTTGATTGCATCAAGACCCACAAACAACTGTAGTATTTTCTCACATTCAGCCTCCCTCTTGGTCATCATTGTTCTGCTAATATTATCAAATATTTGCCTGCCCTCTGTAAAACCAAATTGATCCATATTCAGTACATTTTTGCTAGTATAGACATAAGCACTTTATAATCACAGTTTACTTTTTCTTGCCTCTTGTTTGTATGTTTTGTATTTAAACCTTGAGCTTTTCTCTCTGGGTCTCATCTGAAACGGGACAGCTTATGCCCAGATTGGACAATCCTGATAAACAATGCTAAGAAGTAAAAGTACATACTGCAACTTCTGAACACTTTGTGCTGTGGTCACCTTATGTTTCTTTTGCAAGTTGGTCAGTGTGCCACAGGGGTCATTTCATTCCTCATCCACCCCCCCAAACACACACACACACAAACACACACAGTTGAGTCTTCAGCTTCATCAGCTTGCAGTGAGCAGTCTTTTGAATCCATGGAATGCGTTTCAGTACTCGAGCTCAGGGGCCTCCTTCCATTTGCCTCCACTAAGCTAATAACAGATGGTTAGTAACAGTGTAACTGGTCTTCAGTAGTGGGCCTATAGTAAAGGTCATTGTGCTGTTAGACCTTTGTGATTGTTTTTAAATGTCTGTTGGCCAAAGTGGCTCTGGAAAACTTAGAGGTCATGAGCTGATGTGTGCTCTGCACCCCACCAAGTGGAACCTTCTCAAACACAGCTACTGTATCCTCCATACACCTTCTGAACTGCAATCATTAGACCTTGTCAGATATAAATGTCTGATTTCCTATTGACTTAGTACAGTCACAGGATGCATATCGGTCAGTCTTTTAGACATAATTCATAATGATGCAGTTGCTAAGGTGGCCTGATATTTTGCCTTTTCTTCACAGACTGGTGTTTCTTTACCTCCTTCCTCTGGATAACAGACTGCCTTATGGTATCATGGATGTCCTATTCTTTGGCTAGGTTTTGGTGAGACCCTTTAAGAACTTCCAGCCTAAGCAGATTCTCCTGCAGCTTTAGGGTGTCTTTGCTGATGTCCTTCCATATGGCTATTGCAGTAGTTATCACATCTGGGATCTCTTGCCAAGGATAGCCCATCGTCTGGCCAGTATACCAAAGCCTTTATTACGTAGGACTGACATACATCTGATGCATGCTTCCCACATAAATGTAGTGTATAAAGGTGATGCATGTATACAGTCAATCCAGAACTTCCCTTTTGCCAGTCCGAATGACATCGTGTGCTGGTCTGAATGCCATTCACTTTGCTTGTTATACGGAGCCTGTGTCTTCAAGGTAAGTACCCCGTTGGGGTTCCTTTTTCTTTTTCTTATGTTTTTCAGTGGTTACATGTCATCCAAGAAAGAGAAATGTCAGTGTGGGAGGCAGACTTCCCATAAGGACCACCATGATAGGTACCTATTTTTGCTTAGGTGCGTCTCAACAACCACATTCAGTGTTCCATCTTTCTGACTTTTGTTCCTAAGATTTTACATAGCCATCTTTATTCCCTTTCCATTTATCTTAAGAACCAATGTCTCAAGCTGTTGGCCCAAGGTTCCATAGCAGAATTTGCTTGCCCCAAGGTACAGCCGCTGCTCAAAAAGAAGGCCAGGAAATCTGGGCCTGAGTCTGCTGCTGTCCAGCCTCCACCAGATGTCTCTCTTTGAGGTACATGAGAAGCAGGAGGACAGTCCAGTATTGCCTTTGATTTCTTCTGCTAATACCTTCTGAGAGGCCAAAACAGAACCTGCTTCTCATACATCCTCAGAGGCTATGCTAACATCCACAGTGACTGATTATTTCCATGGGGCCTAAAGAGATTCCTCAGTTCCTTGTTAGGGAAGAGGTGCCAGGTACCTTGACTGAATCCAGACAAGGGTCTGAGCCACTGTGTTTTGTGAAAGCAAATGTCCCATTGAAGAAAAGACAGAAAACTAAACATGTGGTGTCTGCTGCCAGGGATCCACAAACAGAATGGCAGGACTTCACCCAAGGCTCGTTCAGTGCCTTGATGGCATTGATATCGCCTCAGGGGGTTTCAGTTCCTGCACCCCCTTGGTTCTTTACCCCCAAAAGGACAAGGGACCTTTAGTCCTTAATGAGGACTCTGACTCTGATGTTGACTCTTTAGTCTACTGCTGTCAGTTCGCTTCTCCAGTAGACTGTGGGTTGGAGGAAGAAGAATATGTGAGTCCTGATTCTCCTTTGGAGGAACTATCTTTTGGTGATACGGTCTTGCATATGATGGAACATTTTAAGTGGGATTGCTCCCAGGTATCTGAGGTCTAGAAAAGTTATTACGAGTTATCACAAATGGACACTTCTAATCCTTCTGCTTTCCCTCATGTGCTGGCTGCTTTGTTAGATATCTTCTCGGCTGCTTCCCTGGCACCAGACTGCTAACCTCTAGCCCTTAAGAAGCCTGACAAGTTGTGTAAAGTGACTGATGCCTCCAAGTTTTTGTACAGATGCCCTTCATCTGACCCAGTGGTGATTTCTATATCTACTGATGAGTCTTCTAGGCTGTTACCCTCTTCTAAGCTCCTTCCGTTGGGTATGGACAGTAAAGCTATAAGAGAGGATTGGTAAGAAAGTGTACACTTCTGCTACCTTAACCTTTAGGGTTATAAATTACCAGACACATATGACCAAATATATTTGGTCTCTTCTTTCCCATGTTGGGAAGGTTGTCTTTGACATGCCTGACTCTGAAGGTAAGCCCCAGCTTCTTTACTGGGTTCTACTTCTCAGGTTGCTCTTCAGTCTGTAAAGTGCAACTGTGATGCAGCAGATGCTTCCTATAGGTCTACTGCTTCTGGCTCTGTGATGAGGTGCTATTCCTAGCTTTGCCTTCAAGCCTTGTCAGATGATATTAAAGCAAAACTCCACAATGCTCATCTGGATAGCCAAACTTGTTTGACACTGCTGTGGCAGAGCTCTTCAAGACCTTGCAGGATCAGGGTAAGGTCATGAAAGATTTGAAGCACATCTTTGTCTCACCCATTCCCAAGTTTCAGAGGAACCGTTGTAGTAAGACTGCTTTTTTGTGTAAACTGCCTAGACAGCCTTCCAAAGGTAAGAAGGCTCCTAGACATACTTTTTCAGATAAGCCTATACAAACACCTAGGTTCCAAAAGAAGTCATTTCCTGACAAGTCTGCTCTGCCCTCCCTTCCTCTCAGCCAGGTTCCTGTGTCCCTCAGGCCTTCTGTGCCTCTCCCAGTTTGTCATAAATTCACCACAGACTCTTGGATTCTCTTCATTATCAAGCAGGGTTACATTATGGCCTGAAAAACCCTTCACTCCTTCTCCGGTATCCCCCAACCTCCTACAGAACAACTTTGTCATTTTCCAGGAGTATTGCAGGGTCTGTTTGACAAGGGTACCATTCAGCTGATTCCACAAACTGAGAGGGGTCTAGAGTTTAATTCCAAAAATGTTTCTGGTCCCCAGGAAAGAGAGGTCTTGGAGACCTGTCCTGGGTCTTTCCTTTCTGAACACTTTTCTCATAGTGCCATCCTTTCAAATGCTTTATCTTCAGACTCTGTTTCCTCTGTTGCTTCCCCAGGCCTTTTTAATTTCCCTGGACCTAATGAACACCTACCAATCATATTCCTATCCACCCTCTATTCAGGATATGTTTACAGTTTTTTGTTTCTTCCTCTCATTTTCAGTTCTCTGCTTTGTCCTTTGGGCTCTCAGCCCCCCTCCCCCCGGGTATTCACCAAATGCCTAGTTGCAGTGTTTGCCTTTTGCAGGCTTTGGGATTTTCAGATTTTTCCCTTATCTTAACAATGTCTTGCTTCAGGCTCCATCCCAAACCAAGCTAGTGCAATATCTTCATTTTACCCAGCCTGTCCTGTACAGTCTAAGGTTCATGGTCAACATTCAGAAGTCAATGTTGACTCCCATCTCAGGACCATATCTTTATAGGCTGCAGGATCCAGACTGTTCCACTGCTAGCCTCTCTTCCTCCCACCAAGGTTCTGTCTCTCTCAACTTATTTTCTTTCCCTGTTTCCCCTGTCCTCTCTACTGGCCAGGGAGTTTCTAAGATATCTGGAGTTCATGGCTGCAACCATCCTCATACTTCCCTGTGCTAAGCTTCATATGAGAGAATTTCAGTGGTATCTCTGATCTGGGTGACTTCAACTTTGCCACCCCCTAGACTATTTGGTTCCTCTGCTCCCTTGTCTCAAACTGGAACTTCACTGGTGGATTCAACAGGTATGTCTTAATCATGATGTTCCCTTCCAGCCTCCTCAGCCATCCCAGGAACTCTTCACGGATGCCTCAGAGCAAGCATGGGGAGCCACGTCAGGCACCCTGAAGGTTTGGTGCCTTTGGTTCCCACAACAGAGGGCAGATCATATCAACATCTGGCTCTTCAAGCTTTCCACTCACTCTGGGTGCCAGGTCCCTTGAAGTTTTTTACAGACAAAACCACAGTCATGTGGTACGTCATCAAGCAAGGGGGCACACAGTCTTTCCTTCTTTGCAGACTAGCTCGTCAAGCCTGGGAAATAGCAATCAGTCTGCAAGTGACCCTACAGACAATCTACATACCTTCAAAGCACAATCATATGATGGATTCTCTCAGCAGATCCAGAACACAGCTTCTTTAATGGATGCTTCACAGGGATTTGTTTCCAGACATAGTTCATCAGTGGGGTATTCCTCAAGTGGATCTCTTTGCCTCCCCTCTGAATAGACAACTGCTGCATTTATTTTAGAGTCCAAAGTCCTTTGGCTTGGAAAATGGACTTCATGTCTTTCTCTTGGAAGGAAATGTTCTTTTATGCCTTTCTTCCCCTTCCTCTTTTTCCCAAAGTCCTTCACAAGATCAAGAAGGATACTCCAAAAATCTTGATGGTGATTCCCTTTTGGCCCAGATAGCATTGATTTTCCTCCTCTTATTCCATTAGATATCTTCACAAATTACTTCAACACATAGACCTTCTTACACAGGACAACAGATGCCTCCTCCATCCTCACTTGTCCATTTTGCAGAAATATCTGGGGGGGGGGGTTTCCCCCCTTTCTTGGTGTAAACTCTCCCAGCTAGGTATCAACCCATATGTTACCAGATGGGTAGCTAACTGGCTTACTGATAAAACCCACTCAGTCAAAGTAGAGGAAGCAACCTCTAATAGTAGACCCTTAATGAGCGGTGTACCCCAAGGATCGGTGTTGGGACCTCTACTGTTTGGGATATACTTTTCTGAGGTGTAAGCCAAAACCAGTAGTCTGTGGCTGACTACGTTTGCAGATGACCGCAAGCTGGGCACTGTCTTAAATTCCCCTAGTGATGTGAACATCCTCCAAGAGGGCCTTGCCCAAACTAATGACTGATGCCAGAAGCATGGCTTCAAACTGAATGCCAAGAAATACATCATTATCCCTTTTGGGGAAAATGTCATCCCCACTAATTATCACATTAATAACAATGTACACAGCATGTAGTCAGTCGTGAGGGACTTGGGCACCCAGGTTGATAGCAAACTGACTTTTGATCACCACATTGCTTTCGTTGTACGGAAGGCTTTCTATATGGCCCACTTCATAAATAAGGGTATTTCATCTGGGAGCAAGGAGGTCATAACATCTCTCTACTCCTTCCTTATCAGACCCATTATCAAGTACAATGCCCCCTACGGCATGTACCCTGCTAAGCACGTGCAGCATTTGGAGAGACCACAGAGGTTCCTGACCAGGAAAATCCAGGGTCCCAAACATGTATCCTATACAGATAGGCTAAAAGCCTTATCCATCTACTCAGTCTCATACAGACTGCTCAGAGGTGACTTGTGCCTGGCATACAAGGCCCTTTCCGACCCAGTCTTGATAGAGTTGCTGCATATCCACAAGACAACCCCCATTTGCGCAACCCACATGCGAGGCCTTAACCTGGTCTGTGACCTTAATAAAACTTGTTGGCGGGATAAATTTGTGTCCCAAAGATTCTCCCGTCTGTGGAATAGACTCCCTCTCCATGTCAAGCAGAGTACCTCTCTAGCCCTCTTTAAGAGGAACCTGGATGACTGGATGAGAAACAGAAAATATACCCCTGGGATCCCACCTATATCCCTGCTGGACAGGGGAAACAGGTGCTGACTTTGAGGAAACATGGACAAAATTTTTGGCTAGGCTTATAAGGGCCTCCGGGCCAATAGCCTAGTACAATCCTATGAACCTATGAAGATGACTGTTTTTGATGCCCATACTTTTTCAATGGCCATGTGCCCTGGTTGCATTATCTAGTCTTGTTATGAAGTGAGAGAAATTCATGTTTGTGCTCTATTTAGCAGGTTTCTTAGAATAGCGATGTAGTGAAATGATTCCATCCTTGGAGAAAGTATAAGTGATTGAAAATGTAGGCGTTTTTTCAGTCGTATGTTGAAGTATACTTGCTTTGCCATCTCATTGAATTGATGACTTTTGCTATCTTTACTGTTTTTAACATATTCCCATATGGAAGCACATAATTTAACATTGTGCTCCATTGTCTGTGGAGTAATTCTTCCACGACAGGTCTGCTTTTGTAATTGGATTATCTGCTGTTACTGTGGTCTGGTGGGCTTGCTGTGACAGTTTAAAGAGTGGTGTCCCTTTCATAGGTAGGTACTAGGCTATCGGCCCTGGGGCCTATATAAGCCTAACCAAAAAGGTTCCGTGGCTTTCGTCACCCAAGAAATTTATTTTCCTGTGTCCAGTGCTGCAGATGTGATCCCCGGGGTGAATTCTCTATTTCCCATCCAGTCGTCAAGATTTTTCTTAGCGGGACAATGAGGAGCCTTGCTTGACATGAATGGGTAGTTTGTTCCAGAGTATGGGAACTCCTGCTGTATCTGTCTGACAGCTCATGCTGTCTCCTGGTTCACACAACCAGAATGGCACGCAGAACAAGAATGTTTGGAAAAATTTCAAAAAACAGCTCCAAATTAACATTCAAGACAATGTTATTAGGTCTTAAGGACTGAGGGGCATTATCAATCCAGGACTTGTCCTTGACTGATCTTCCAGTCAAATGTTTAAGTATCTCCGTAGAATGCAGATGTATGGCTGTTATGCTGTTATGTAGAGAAATCTTTGAGAACCATCACTGGATTTCTGGTTTTGTTTGGTATTGATGACTGTTCACAGTTTAGGGAATGAGTAGGCCCTTATTTATAAACTGATCTCCCTTTGTGAGCTGCAGCAGAATTGGATCTCTTTGTTACCATGAGAATTCTATTATCCCCGATGTTTTTTCTGTCTAGTAGGTATATGGAAATCTAGCAAGTCAAAATGCACAGCTGCAGCTGTTCCTGTCAGTGAATTTTTCATCCATTTTTCTCCTTTTCCTTATGTTGTGCAGCCAGAAGGTTGTTTATATCCGTTGGGGGGCCCCCTCACAGCACCCAAGGCAGAAGTTTTTAATCTTGGAGAGTGCACATTATGAAAAACTCATTGATGGCATTGATGGAGTGAGTTACAGATTGGATAAGTTGAAATTGATGAGTCGTTATGAAGCCCATGGAAAGAACGTAGTAACATATGCTGTCTTTGGAGTGAGTGTGAAGTTTCTTCTGTGCTTTTCTCTGCTCCCATTGATTCCTAGTTTGCTGGCCATGTTCTTGTAACTTTGAAAGGCATTGTCTCTGGTCTTTATAGGCTGACTCGTACAAGACCATCCTTGCTGAGCATAGAGAACATTTAACCTTTGGGCTGGATGAATTATTGACCTCATTACCTGGCTTATGAGATACTAGTTGAGGTTGTTCTCAGTGGCCTAGGAGCTGGAGAAGAGGGAAAGGGAGCTCTCCCTATTTTCTATCCATCTTGGTTCATGGGAGTAGTTCCTATAATAGTTTAACCTAGCCTTGCTTAGCCTTAGTAGGAGGTAACCTGTTCCTTTGTCTCTCCCATTCTTCCATGAGTCTGGGTCATTCACAAACTGAATGCTGTCTGTACAGTCAATTTCAGTGAAGAACATTGTCTTGCTCTGGTTTTGGAGGGTGTGTCAGTTTTGAAGTCTGAGGGTCTTCTCCTGTCTTCCTCCTCATTCTGTGCCCATCTTGGTATTTAGATGTTGGGCTGCTAATACTGTCCTTAGCTTAGATTTGATGGTGCTGCATTTGGAACATGACTAGGCCACATCAACAAAGGTGTAGCTTGTATTTCTCCCATTCTTTTGGATCAAGTGTTCCTTTTGAGGAGAGGATCATGATGTACTTCCACTGTTTTTAACAATTTCTCTCGTTTCATTGTAGGACTTGCACAACTAGGACTTGTGATCATTTTTCACAGAACCAAGTATATTTGATGTCTCCAGTCACCATCTTTAAGTGTCCTTAGCTTTGAAGTAATGGTGTAGTCTACAACTAGGCATATGTGGCTAATCTGAATAAATACTGTGGTCATTGTGGAGTTTAAAGACCTTAAATGTCACAATGTTGAATTTTTGTGACATGCAAAATATGGATGAAGGTAGTGGTTATTCAGAAGGTTAAATAAGCTTTTAATTTTTTTTTGTCCCTAGGACAAATCACAGTGACTGGATGAAGAATTATGAAATGCTAGCTGAAATGGTGGTACCGAGATCAAGCTCGTAAGTTTTACTAATTTTGTTATTTTGCAGTAAAATCCATACTTCTTGTTAGTTTAGGTCTCTAGACAGTATTTTTGTGTCAGAAGCTGCTGCAGTTTGTATAGTGCAGTAAACATTGTTGCAGAAATGTTCTTGAACATCTGGCCATTAAAATTTCAGATTTAATTAAAGCTCAAGGTTTTAGCTCAGACTGGTTGCATATTCTTTCCTAGCTAATGATTTTGGTAGTGTTGCTTTTTTCACGGAGTCAGGATGCGTTTACAAAAGACTTATCCTGGAGAAAGTAAATAGGCTTATTATAACAGTTTAACTAAACTTGTACGTATGTACAGTGTTGTAAAGCCACCAGCTGTTTTTAGGAGTTGCTGCACCTTGGACCTTGTTCACCAGAGTTGTAAAACCATGCCTTTCAGTGTGTTTATAGTCATAGTAAATGTTTATATCAGGTTCTGGTGTTTATTGGAAGACATTTTGTGGCAGCCATATAAGGTCATCAGTACAGGCTTCACTTGCCAACTACAGTCCAGATATGGCTGCATGACAGTTTTGCTTTAATGATGGTTAAGTAATTATATGTTAAGGACCACTGTCTGCATTTCATTTACTTTAGCAGGAGCCCTTTGATTTAAATAACCATTGGTGTGTGGTGCTAGATTAGCTTGGACTAAAGCTGTGCAGTGTTTAACAGGAATTAGATCAAGGATTAGATAGTTTGTGAAAGATTTCTACCTTTAACTTGCACTACTAAAATAGTGTTTCTCAAGGATTAGACTCCCTCCATGGTATGTTAAATCTGACATCTATAGTAAACCTTCCATAATATCTAGCTGTGCCAAATAATGAATTTTAAAAATGACGTCATAAATATTACCAAATATATCCATAGAAGTTATGTAGAGAAGACATGGATAAGGATATTCTGAAGCAAAACAGTAATCTGGGAATGAAGTGAGCAACCAATACTCAAATTTGCACTTTGATTTTCTAAACTAGTTTTCTGTGTTGCTGAGTCAGAACATACCGGAATGGGTTTTATAAACTGGAAGCTCTGTAGTGTGCAGCTTCCTCCAGCACCATGCTGCTCTCTAAATGCATGTCACTGCTCTTCTGTTGTACATATAGATGAGTCAGTAAGAGTACTGTCATGTCTGTAAGAAGAGCATCTATGTATGCCATTGGATTCCCAAGCTAAGCTCCCAACTTCTCAGGCATCCAAAATATACACAACCATAAAGCCAGTAGTTGTAGAGATGCACAATAATGGGAATCCATAGCATGCAGTTGTGGTATGTATTCATTTACATCTTGGTACTCCAGTCCATGACAGACATCAGGGAAGAGTGATAAGAGTGTATAACCATTCTGCAAATGTGGTTAGCATTTACAGAAGCCGCTTGTTGTGAATAGTATTAATAACACAACTGATACTTGTATTGGGAAAAGCTGACTGTGTTTGTTATGCATTTCACTGGTATGTCTTTTTAATATTAAAATGTTTAAAAGCACTTTACATGATTTAGATTTGCTATTTGTTGCCAGGCACTGAACTGCCACAATAGTAAGGGGGTGTTGTCACACACATGTAGTATCATGGGCAATCATAGGATGAGGAAACATTGATCATGTGGTAAAATATGTGCCAACTGAAGTAAAGTTGCATCTGATGACCCTCTATATTCATATGCTGCTGTATTCGTGACAGCAGGGAGTTTGCCTCTGGTGAACTCTTATACGTCTGGACATTATACAAAAGTTAAATGCTACCGCTAGGGTGCGGGCGACATCCTGCATCTCTCTCTCGGATGTCAGTTGTAACTGGACATCTGGTATAAAGCGGATGTCAACATGCCCCTTCCTGAGATCTTCTCTGCTGCCTGTGTGACTGCCAGCTCCGGTCATTGCTTTTCCAGAAGAAGCGGTTTCCTAAATCCGACTTCAGATAAGTATCCCTTAGGGGTTTTCTGTTTTGTTAATTGCCACTGTTTTGAGTTACATGTCCGGTAGGAAGGGCAAGTGTCGGTGTGGAAGGCAAATTCCACATAAGGATTCACATGACCTCTGCCTGTTCTGCCTAGGTTGAGAACACGACCATACCATCTGCAGTATTTGTCAGTCCTTTGTTCCCAAGACCCTTAGAAGCCGTCTTGCTGCCTTAAAAATATAATTTGAGAATGAGAGACTGAAACGTTTAGCTTCTAGGATGGACCAGATGTCAGAACACTTAGATGAGCCCCCAGTCAAGAAGGCCAAAAAGAGTAGGCCTGAACTAGCTGCTGTGCCCTCCACTCCAGCTGTACCTGTTGAGGCTAGTGAAGGCCCGGAGTCCGAGCCAGAGTCCTCGGAGCATCCTTTGGCAGAAGACCTGGAGGATATCACTTTTTTGCCCGAGGTCACATCCCGAAGGGATTCTCAGGTGTCCTATTCAGTCGCTGAGGGGGAACCTAGGCTCGTTGTATCAGTGGGTCCGGGCGGTGTCTCTCAAATCGTTCTAGTGAGTACATAGTCTCTGACGTTGTGGTGTGTCGGCCGGCATCAGGTCCTCCAACGCATTTTAGAATCCTCTCCACCAGACACCCATAAGAAGAGAAAACAGAAAAAATAACATATTTCTCAGCCTCTGTCTTCTTTGCCTGTCGAACAACCCCCAGATTGGCAGGCCTTCACCCAAGGCCTTCTCAACACCTTCCTGGCCTTGCATCAGGGCCCAACACCCTCCGATGGCCCCTACGCCCTCTACTCCAAAGGGTCCTGCTCCCGATGTCTCCTCAGGAGAAGAGGATTCATCAGAAGATGAATCCCTCACCTACTCTTCACAAATTGCTTTTCCTCTGCATTATGCTTCCCCAGAACAGGAGTCCAACAGCACTGATTCCCACGGTGAGGATCTCACCTTTGGTGAGACCATCACAAAGATGCAAAACTTCTTTAAATGGGACAGTAATTAACACACTGAGACCCAAAAGAGATACTGTAAACTACTACAATAGGAGTCTCCTAGCCCTTCTGCTGTACCCCCAGTACACTCTGCTTTTCTGGATGCTTTCATGGCTGCTTCTAAAAGTCCTGACTCTCAGCCCCCAAAGACATCTGGGGAAGAAGGTTTATACTTCTGCCACCCTAGCAGTTAGAGCCATCAACTACCAGATGCACATGGCCGAGTATTCCTTGGCGCTCTTGGAAGATGTGGTCAAGCAATTGGGAGAGCTCCCTGACTCTCCTGATAAGGCCAAGATTTCCTCTATCCTGAACTCCTGCACACAAGTGACCAAACACTTTCAAGTGCAGCTACAATGCTGCAGAAGCATCAGCAAGGGCTGCTGCCTCTGGATCTGTCCTCTGGAAGTATCCTTGGTTAAGATTGCAAACCCTCCCTGATGACATCAAATCCAAGTTCCTGGATGCGCTCCTGGACAACAAAAACCTGTTTGTTTCAGCAGCTGCTGAGCTCTTTAAGGTCCTCCAAACCAAAGGCAAGAAACTGCAGGAATCGAGACATCTTTGTCTCCCCAGTTCCACGTTTACAAAGGAATTACCTAGCAAAAACTTCTTTTGTGAGATCCTCAGCTAAGAAAACGCAAGCCAAGCCTAGAAAAGACCACAGGAAATGGCCTTCATCTAGGTCTGTCTCCTCTACTCCATCTTCTAAACAGTCTTTTCAGGGAAAGCCTGGTAGTCTGTGACTACCAGGCCCTTCACCCAGACACCCCTCTTTCCATGCGCCTCTCCCTCTCCCTTCCCGCTTGGAAGCAAGTTACCCAGGACTCCTGGGTTCTTGTCTATCATAAAACAGGGATACTTCATGACATGGGAAGCCAGACCCACTCCCACTGGCATCCCTCACCCACCCTGAGACCAAATTCCACTTTTCCCACCAGTCCTGCAAGTACTTTTTGCTAAAGGAACCATTCAAGAGGTCCCGTCTACTTCAAGAGGAAGGGGATTTTATTCAAGAATCTTCCTGGTTCCTAGGAAGGAAGGTCTATGGAGGCCTATCCTGGACCTATCCCACCTCGATACCGTCCTCTGAGTTCCCTCCTTCGGGATGCTGTCTCTTCCTGCCCTTCTCCCCCACATCCTTCCTCAGGCATTCCTAGTGTCCTTGAATATAAAGGATGCCTACTTGCACATTCCTATCCATCCACTTTTCAGAAAATACCTCCACTTCTCGGTGGATTCTGCACACCATAAGTTCTGTGCTTTGCCCTTTGGTCTCTCTCCAGCCCCAAGAGTATTTACAAAATGTCTGGCCCCAGTCATGGCATTTGCCAGGGCAAAGGGAATACAACTTTTCCCCTATCTAGACGACATCCTTATCCAGGCTACATCAAGTTCCATGGCCTAGCAACACCTGCAATTCACTATCTCTCCTAACAGGTCTGGGGTTTACCATTAATCTCAAAAGAATCCTCCCTGATACCCTCTCAAGATTAGGTATTCCTAGGATGTCATATTCTGACAAGGGAAATGATGGCTTGGCTATCACCAGAAAAGATTGTGATGCTCACATCTTTCTTCGAGAAGCTCCTCCCTGTCAAAACCATCTCAGCCAGGGAATTCCTCAGAATCCTAGGATTCATGGCCTTGACTATCCCCATGGTTCCTCTGGCAAGGCTACACATGAAGTTCAGTGGTATCTGAGAACTACTTGGAAGCAACACCTACATCCACTAGAGTTCATGATCCCCATGCTTCCATGCCTAACCAGGGAACTGAACTGGTTGGTGGATCTCCCCAAGTCATTCAAATCTGAGTCAGCACCTACAGCCCACATCCCTTAACCAAGACCTCTTTACATATGTTTCAGACACAGGCTGGGGTCAACATTAATAAAATGGAGAGTGAAGAATCCATGGACCCCCCCACTCAACAAAAAGATCACATCAGTTTCAAGGAAATGAGAGCCTTGATATTGGCCTTGGAAATTTTCAAGGGTCAGCTTCTACCAGGCACCCTGAGGTGGTACACAGACAGTACCACTGTGCTGTGGTACATCAACAAATGGGGGGGGGGCAAGGTCCTACTTCCTGTGCAGACTAGCACTGCAGGCTTGGAAAATCGCCCTGGAGAAACAAATCCTTCTGCAAGCAGTATATATCCCCTCCACAGACAATGTGATGGCAGCTTCATTAAGCAGGACCATGACCCTGTCTCATGAATGGATGCTGAACAGGGAAGTGTTTATGGACCAGGTCCATCAATGGGGTATTCCGAATGTGAATCTCTTTGCCTCCCCCATGAGCAAACAGCTCCCGACCTTCTGCTCCAGGGCTCCACACCCAGAGGGATTGGAAGGTGGATGCTCTCTCAATCTCCTAGAAGGGGATGTACGCCTATGCATTCCCCCCACCCTCTCATTCAAAGAGTCCTGCTGAAAAGTTAGAAGGAGCAGCCTCAAATCTTGCTGGTGACTCGCTATTGGCCAAGGCAGCATTGGTTCCCCCTACTATTTCACCTAGCCAAGGGCAATCACCACAAGTTACCCCAGAAAAAAATGTGCTAATGTGTGGTTTTCAAAGTTGTTGTTTAGGGATACCTCCTGACAAGCTTTCCCACCACTTTTTATCATTGTTTTCACACTCTAGTATGATATCAAGGCTAGATTTTCTGCCAAGCACCCCAATGTTCAGAACAGTGCCACCACCAGTTTGTACGTTTCCCTGATGTTTAGAGCAGTGCCACCACCAAGATTTAGGTGTTGCATGTAGGGAAAGTGTATGCCTTTGAAGACATGCATGCTTATTCATTTGCAGATTCATTATAAGAAAAGCATGCATGCCTTTATTTTTAGGATCATAGCACTATTGGTTACATGCAAAAGATAAGGGCTGCAGCTTGGCCTGATCATAAACTGTTTTTGAATCTGTCCCACTAAAACCTTAGATAACCGTGACATGGTAGTTTGCTCTACCATTTATGTGCTGAGGTTAACCTCTGAATGCAAGTATAATGCAGGGGAGCCCAGGTGTAAAACAGTTAATTATGAGCAGAATCCTCAGTCATCAGATGGGACAGTTCAGTCTGTAGTCCAAGGTGTAGAAAAATCATTTCATTTCACCTTTGTTCCCGCTCTCTCCATCATCAGCCCCCTCCTAGTCAGTTGGCCCATTTTTGCCCTATCACCTAGGCGGGATCAAGCGGGAGGAGCCTCCTTTCAGACAGCAGTTAGGGGTGGTTCAAGATTTTTTGCAAGTTTTCTCCCGTGCATTAGCTGCGTCCACCAGCCAAAGTGCTGCCGAGAAGCATGCAGTTGGCTGTCCAAGGAGGACATCCTCACAATTATGCAAGGAGCATTTCTTCCAAGCAGCCCTGCCCTTCCCTGCATAGCACAAATTGTAGTTTTTCCAGTCACTGCCAGGGAAATCATGCCATCCATTGTACCTACAAGTGTGTGTAAATCCTTCCTCATCTCCTGGGAGAGGTGAGCAGGCCATGCCTCTTCACTCCTAATATTCCTCCCTACCTGGCTGTGTCCCTGCTAGGGCCACTAATCAAACTCCATTTGCATGAATCTCTGCCAGGGCTCCTTCCCTTTCTGCAATAGAATCTTAGAATCTGGCTAGATGTAATGAACTCTTGGCCATTGTTAGCCTGAGTTTGGAATTTAAAACGTTTTTTCCTGGAAAGACATTCCTCTTTCTTGCCATCATGATAGTGATAGGAGTCAGTCAAAAGAAAAGGGGCACACTCTTCTCCAGTTCTTTCTTGCCTCTTAGTGCCTACAAAACAGAGCAGCTTACTCCTTGATTTCTGCCTAATCAGCTTAGTTTTGGCTTGACAGTCACTGCTACCCATTTCTCTGTGCATTCCTTTAGGTTTTGCATTGTCTGAGCCACTTTTTGTTTTTGTTATTGTTGCCAGAAAATAGCATTGCAAGACAAACATGACTCGTGCATGTACTATCTTTGCTGTATCCTATTACCAAGAAACGTGTATTTTTTAGAAGCCCTTTACTTGTATAGTGTTGGCCCACAGGCATCAGCAAGTCCATATTCATCTGTAAGGTATTGAGAAGAAAAGAAGAGGGAACAAGGAGGAGATGTAACCTGTCTTGTTGTCCTTGCCTGACAAGAATGTGAGACACTGCCTGTAGTTTGGATCCTCAGCAGATTAGCACTATCCTTATTATTCGATGGCAGGACATTCCAGTTCTCCTGGGTAGCCTACCCTTGATTAGCCAGCTCCCTCAGTAGATTCTGTTTCGTTGAATGTCAGGAAGACCACCATTTGCATTTGTTCATTTACTTTTAAATCAGTGGCAAGTACACTGAGGTATTCAGTGCCTTGATTGTGTTGTGGCCACTGCTGATGGTTTTAAGCCCTGCCTGTGGCAGGGGCAGTGTTTGGTGCTCCTGTAAAAAACATCACTGGAAAGTCTTTGGTTGTTTCAATATAGCCCCCAGCGATAACACCTAGTAACTTTGGGGGAGGGGGGGCATTGCTGTCATTGGCTGGGCCCTGGTGGCACCTTTTGTATTTCTCAAAGGATTTCTGCATACCAGAGGAAGAGTTTTTCTTTTCAACTGGCCATAAACGTTTCTCATGTCTCCATGCAGCTGGCAGAATAATTAGGGTCTCATTGTATGTGTTGTGTTCCTGATGAGGGGCTCATGCCCTCTGCCTATCTATAGTTATAGTACCCTTTGGATATGGAATTTTCTGGGGATTGGGGTACTAAAGAGCATTGGGAGATGGAGAAGCCTCCTGAAGATTTCTCCTTCCCTTACCTCATCCAATCTCCTTATCCTCTTTCCTTGATGGAATCAAGAGGTCAGAGATTCCATCATTCCATCCTAAGGATGCAACCTTTGAAAAGTTGTACATTTATTTAGGTTCCAGTATGGAATTCACAAACTCTCTCATGGAAAGAAGTTCCAAATGGCCCATTATCTGGACTTTCTTGACCCCCTCCCCCAAATGTCTCCCCTCCTTACTGATATTAAATTGGTATTGAAGGAGAATTTGCAGCACCCCAACAGTCTCCAGCTATGGCCATTTGGTTAGACAGGAAATATCTATCCTCCTTAAGACTATGACGTTTTGGACATCAGCCCATTGACCTTGATGGCCCAAAACAACAAAAGACCCCACAGCACCATACTAAACTGCCTTCAGATGAGTCCAAAAAGTTAGATTACTTGGGTGACTATATGTACTGCATGGCTACTCTGGGCTTACTAGCTTGAAAATACACCTTACACTTTATATGTTTTTATGTTTGAGCTGTTTCATGAGAGCCAAGCTATTAGTCTCTCTGGCTATCACAGATCAGAAAGAAGCCAGGAGTCACAGAAGGTCTGTAAACATAAACAAGAATTAGCACATTTTTTTAACATTACTGGCATACTTGAATGATAGCACAAGCAAAAGCAGCTCCTTAACAACCATGGTCTGAGGACACAGTTCAGATGGACCTGTTTGTGAAAGGGGGAAGTAGAGCATCACGTGTGTCAGGCTGGGTCACTATTGCAAGTACAGCCCTACTTAAACTAAGTGTGTGTGTTGTATTGTGCTTACAGGTGGACAGTGGGAGTGGTAATGGGGTGGTGAAGAATGCATGAACAGTGAGATGTTTGCAGAGCCATAGCTGGCTCTTCTAGTGCCTAGTACCATTCCTAAGTCTGGTGTCTGTCATTTATAACTTGATGGAAAAGTTCAGGAGCCAGTCTGAATGAATTGGGAAAGAGATGCTTGTGTACATAGGGAAAGGAGAGAAGAATATGTTTACAAGGAACATTTATTTATTTGGTTGCCTTTTTTGACCAGGATAGACTGACCACACAAAGCCCATTTTCAGAGGAGGCTTGAGAAGAAAGGTTCCATCAGAAGTACATATGTAATTGCATTTGCGTTGTACATTTACAATTTCAAAGATGCAGTTGATTCATAACAGAACTGCGGAAAGTACATTGTACATTATGATGTTCTTGTTTCACTGTTGCAGTCATCACTTGTGGGTTATCATTGCGCCATTACATCAGTCTAAAGATGCAGTTGTTTCATAACAGAACTGCAGAAATTACATTGTACATTATGTTCTGGATGGTTTTCCCAAAGGGAGCCTCCTTAGTAGAGGAGTCAGGGAACACCTCAGATGAACCACGTATTATCATTATGGAGGGCACATACAGAGTGCATCAAATCTTTGTCAGAGACTAGGTTCCTGATATTCTGAAGTGTGGTAAGGTTCTGAACCTGTGGGAGTAGTTCAGGCCGACGTCACACCTAGAAAGAAAAAGCAGAAGACTAGGCATGTGACCTACCCTACAACTTCCAAAGGAAAAGAATGGCTGGACTTCTCCCAGGGCTTATTTAAGGCAATCATGGCAATAAAACCACCTTCCTTTGTGTCACAGGCTACACTGCAAAGACACACTCAAGATTCCTCTTCCTGTGATGAGGAACAGGATCTGGATTCTGATCACTCTGTAGATTATTTCTCACAGATGAACAGCTTTCCTGTGATGCAGGGGGCTCCCTCTCTTCTGACTCCCCTACTAAGGAGGCCCCCTTTGGGAATATCATCCCGAACATGATGAGACATTTTGAATGGCAATCTAAGCAAATCTTGGATGTTCAAAAGAAATACTACAGTATCCTGGAAATCCTCTCCAGTTCCTCCAGTACTAGATACATATCAGGATGCCTTTCAGTTTACATCCTCAAATCCCTGTTCTCATCCCTTGGTAGCTAAAAGACCAGACAGATTCTACAAGGTGCCATACCTTTCTGTCTTTCATTCTTCCTGAAGCTTTCCTTGTATCACTAGACCTGAAGAATGCCTACCTCCCACATCCCCATTTGATCAGGATCATCACATTTTCCATTTACTGCTTTGCCTTTTGGTCTTTTTACAGCACCAAGAGTTTTTACAAAGTGCCTAGCTGCAATGGTACACCAGAAATTCAAATTTTCCCTTACCTGAACGATGTACTGATACAGGCTGTCTCCATAGACTCCCTCCTCGAGCATGTACATTTCACAGTTCATCTCCTATCCATCATAAGGTTCACAGTCTGCTTCAAAATATCCCATCTTACAACTCTTCGTGCTCTTTTTTTTTTTTTTTCGGGTTGCAGACTAGACACACTCAGAATGCTTGATTTCCTTCCTCATGAAACTCATGAAAAAAATTCTTAGTATGGCCGCCTTTTCAAAAACATCTACTTAGTGTCTCACTGCACAGCAAGGAAGATACTCTGGCCCTTGGGTTTCATGGCAGCTGCCTCCAATGATTCCTCATTTCAGTGGTGTCTGATCTCAACATTCCCTTCCCTTGGATACTCTAATCCCCTTATTACCTTGCCTCAACAAGGAGGTACTCTGGTTGGAGAGACAGGTCATGCTCATCTGGATCTTCCTTTCACTACAGCCCCACATAACCAAGTTCATCACACAGATATTTTGGACAGAGCATGGGAGGCTTGGACAGAATCCTACAGAGCACAGGGGAAATGGCCTTCCCATATCCTGAAAGAATACATCAACCTGAAAGTAGTGAGAGCCCCTTCCACAAGTATTGCAGATATTCTTCAGTCTGTAGAAACCAGGCTCTCTACTGGTATACACCAACAACACAACAGTTATGTGGTATCTGAATAAACATGGAAGCACAAGATCTTATCCATTGTGCAGAATGGTACAGGCAGCATGGCACCTTACCACATGCAACTCTGACAGCTGCATACATTCCTCAAAGGGGAATGTAATGTCAGACTCACTAAGCAAGTCTTTGGAGGACTCTCACAAATGGACCCTGAACAAACAAGTCTTAAAAACTGCAAGGTTTCAGTGGGAAATGCCATGGGTAGACCTTTTTGTTTCTCCAGAAAATCACCATCTTCCACAGTTCTGCACCAGGAGTCCTTCCCCCACAGCTTGGAAGACCGATCCTTCTTTTTTCCAGTGGTCAGAGAGCTTCCTGTATGCCTTTCCCTTTCTGCCACTACTCCCAAAAATCCGTCTAAAAGTTCAAAAGGAAGGCCCATATCTCCAGCTCCTGGCCTCCTCTTGGCCAATACAGTATTGGTTTCTTTTCCTACTACACTTGTCCAAGAGAAAATATTGGAAAATACCATTGCCAGCAGACCTGCTCACTCAGCGGCAAGTTCTGCTTCTCTATACAGATCTAACGTCTCTGCCTCACTCTGTGGATGAAAGGGTTCTGACCCCCTAAAAGATACCTCTTTCTGAGGAGGTGGTACAGGTTCTACAGGAAGCAAAAAAAAAAAAAAAATACCACCAGAAATCATATACAGCTAAGTGGAAAAGATTTTTAGTTTGGTGCTTCAGGCACAACCAGGACCCATTCTTATCAGATATTCCTGCTGTTCTCAAGTATCTCTGCAAATTATTGTACTGTGGTCTGACCTGCAATACCATTAAAGCCCATCTGTCTGCTATTAACACCTGCCTACCTCTTGATCCTCCTCTCATGTCCAGGACAGAGGGCAGACATCTCTTAGGGGGTGCTCTACACTTTCAGCTGCTTAGGAAGCCTATTTTTCCTCCCTGGAACTTTGTGCTGGGAAAACTGACTTTGCCCCCTTTTCAGCCAGCAGCTTCTGCCTCTTTAAAATTCTATACCTGGAAGGCTATCCTTTCAGGGCCAATCCATCATTTATGCCTAAGTTAGTAAGTGAGATGTCCCTCAGCCAGACTGTCCACATGCCTTCCTTTTTCCCCAAAGTAAGGGGGAAAGAATTCTCCACTCACTAAGCATTCATAGGCAGCTGAGATTTTACTTGAACAAAATAATAACTGACCAACCTTTTCTTTCTTTCTTTCATGGATTCAAAACTGGGCCTTCCTGCCTCTAAGCAAACCATTGCATTTTGAATATTTAAGACTTTCTTTCTGTTATACACAGTCTGGGAAAGCATTGTCTTACTGCCCAAAAGCACATTTTACTAGGGTGGTGACATTCTTCTACGCATTCTACAAGAGTGTAGATGCCAGGTCCATCTTGGAAGTGGCCGCCTGGTCTTCTGTGCACACATTTACCAAGCATTACAAGACTGATGCCTTTTCAAGATCCAGGGCTGTCTTTGGTAGGTCTCTCCCATCTGATCTCCTGTACAGTTCATCCTCCTTTTAACCAGCCTCCCCCTTCTCTACCTCCTTCAACTCTGGAAATCACCTATATGTTATGATTTCATTCAGGACATAGTACAGTTCTATAACTTAACATAACAGTAGATGCCCTACTGATCACTCTTGCAGTATTTCTTCTCTTCCGCCTTCCCCTTTTTTTCCTCTTCTGTTCCTATTTTTCTCTTTCAGTCTTCTGTAAGCTGCCACCTAATAGACTGCTTTCGGAGGACTTTACTTACCTGTTTGAGCTACACCCCTCCAAGCTGACCACTTTTATCTCTCAGTAGACTTCAGGCTGCTGGCTTGGAGATAGTTTGAGGTACTCATGCATACATCTGCCTATATATCTCAACACATACAAGCTGATGTCACGTGTCAGATGTATGCCCTCTGGAAGGTAAAGCTTTGGTACCCCTGTCGGACATCGGCGGACAAATACCCATATGTTAATTATACTGTAGCAGTGATCAGTAGGCTATTTACTGTTCTATTAAGTTCTTACACAACTGTACTGTATAATGAGCCAAAACATCTTGGCACTCTATGTATTTTTTGGAAGAGATGCATGGTGTGTGACACACTGTAAAGTGCTAGTGCTTCACTCCAGCCACCCAAAAGTGCAGGACAGAAGGACTGCTGATCTGCCTCTTCAGTATGAGTATGGCAGTCATTAAGTATATCTGGGATGGGGTTCAGATGGTTTCCCTGCTCAGCCACAGGTGTGTGCTACAGCACCAACAAAAGGTGTGAAAATGAAAAGCAGGCATAGTTATCACCCTTAAGGAAGTTTTACATTGCTGAGGTTTCTTAGTCCCAGTGTGTTTAATCATAACCCTCAATTAGTGAGGGCTTATTGAGGCACTGGAGCTTTCCCACTTATCTGTTGAAGAGAGAGGAATTTAAGGAATGGGAAGTGGAAATTATTCAGGAGTTATTAGAGAAGATAGAAATTTCTTCTGAAAATATAGCTAGGGAGTAGGATAAAATTAAAGTGGAGCTTAAAAATAGGCTGGAAATAGAGAGATATGGTTAAGAAGTAACAAGAATTATTTAGAGGGATTCACAAAGGTTAAAGTATTACAGAATACGGGGAATCTTGTGGAACAAGAGGAGTAATTGCAGAATGCTAAGTAGAAATTAAGGGATTACCTCAGTGATATGCACAAATTTAGAAAGACTGCTGTTAAGCAACTGTTTTTGATAACTCCAGTGTACACAAACTTTTAGCACAATGACTCGGGCAACAGAAAGTAGAAGGAGTTGTTGGCAAGCTTAGAAAGCTTGTAACAAGGAAGATAATAAGAGATCCTGTAGAGGTACTAAAAATATTTCAGAAATGTTATGAAAGTCTGTATGAAGTGGAGAAACATGGAAATCAAGAAAAGGTACAAATGGAAATGTTTATGGAAGAATTAAATATGTCAAGGCTAGAGGGAGAGGAGGCTCAGTTAGGATTAGATGGTATTCCTGTAAAAGTTTGGAAGCTAGGAGGGAAAAATGATAAAGATCTGGAAGGTTTTGTATAACAGTATTTTAAGAGGAGGAAAAGCACCAACATCCTGGAAGAAAGCAGTGGGGGCTGTAATACCTAAAGAGGGCAACGACCCATCAGATCCAGTTTTATACAGGCCCACTTTAATCCTAAACCATTGATGCTCTGTATTCCTATCTCGCCTTCATTCTTACTGATGGGATCGGAGCCGATCCTCGGCTCCGACTCGGCCTATTTACAAGCTCGAAGTCTTCTAGTTAGCTTGTGGCTAGGTAGGTATCCCATGGTGCACCAGTACAATCCCCAGATCTTGTTTGCCGCATCGAGTTCGGATTTGCTTCTTCTTGGCCATGGCCAAGTCTTACACATTTTGTTCTAAAATTTTGGATAAATCTTCTATTTTCACATTTTGATAGTGTTATATAGCATTTTATAGCTATAGTTAGTATAGTGTTTGCAGTTTAAATAATTAGTAGCATTTATTACAGCGCCTTTTGTGTGCAATTTCTTTGAGTACAGTTGGCCATTGGCCTTATAGTACTTTGGTATCCTGTGTGCCAGTTTTGACTTGGTTGATTTTATATATAGATATATATATATATATATATATATATATATATATATAAACTTCTATATTACTGTTTTCATACTATTGATATTAGTAGTTGTAGGTGCCTTTTGCGCTTAGTTTAGGCTTGTGTGCTTGTTTAAATACTATAAGTAATAACTGTTTTGCGGAGATTTCCGCTTGCTGATATTTCTTGTCATTAGTGTTGCAGACAGGATGAGGTTCTGTTGACCTTTGTTCTTTGTGTTTTCCACAAATTAGACTGTATTCCTGTTCTAGTGTGTGTACAAGGCTCTCTACTTGTTTCTGTGCCCTCTAGGTCCATTTTAGTTAGAGGACCTAGTTTCTTTTTCTTAAATACCCGGGCTAGGCCCATTTAAGTTAGAGAACCTAGTCCTCCCACTTTCTTTCCTGTGTGTGTGTAAGTTCATCTTCTATGAGATGTCTAAGGAAGGCAAGGACCATAAGCCATCTGGCTTTAAAAAAATGTGTAAAATGCTCACAGAAGATGTCTATAATGGATGGGCACAGTAACTGCATAAACTGTCTTAGGGCCATCCACCTACAGTAAACTTGTTTATTTTGCCACTCTTTTAGTGCTAGGGTGTTGCAAGAAAGAAAAAATAAGCTCATACTAAAAGGTCTCCTAAAGCCTACTTTTGAGGAAGATTTGGCTAGCTCTTCCTCCTCTGCTAGATCTGAGGGATCTAAAAAGGAAAAATCCAAATCCTCTAAGAGGCCCTCCCCGGTGCCGGCTGGTGTCTCGGAGATGCCTCTTAAAATTACTAAGTCTGACAAAATTACTATCTCATCGGCCCCACTGAGTTCGGAGCCAATTTAGAGTTCTGCTACTGTAGTTACAGGGTCGGCACTAAGTAGTTCGGAGCCTACCACTGAGAGTATTCAATGAATCTGGTCTATGGATCCTTTACCGGTCTCCCCTACATTAAGGTCACCCATACTGCAGAGATCCCGTTCTCCTACTCTGTCCTCCAGGTCTTCCAGGAGTTTATCGGAAGAAGATGTGGAGATGGTAGTGCCGAGACTTCTGAAGTCATCTGCCTTACCTAAATTGTTGGCTCCAACCTAGTCGGTTCCGGGGGCCACTTGAGTCCATCCCCCCTTTGGTGATTCCTCCCCCGAGGCATGCTGGTCTTTTGGAGCCAGAGTGTTTGGTACCGCTGGTGGAACCCTCAGTTCCAGCTCCCCCTGAGGTTGTTTCGGAGCCGAGTTCCACTCCGACACTCTCTGTGCCGTCTGTGGTGTCTAGGAGCCGAAGCTCCCTGGTCGGCCCCGACAGGGACACCTGGAACTGAACATCTTCAGTTCAGACGCTTCCTCTCGGTGCAGGTGAGCTTGGACCCTAAGTCTGTCTCGGAGCTGATGGCTCTGGAACTGATGGCATCCTCGGTCTCCTCGAGCTGAGAAGGTCTTCGGAGCTGGAGAGGTCAACATTTGAGATGATGAGTAGTGTGCTGTCCCGATCTTCAGCTCTTACCAGGGGTACCAACACTCTCCCCCAGGGCACCTACTTCTTTCTCAGCTCCTACTCTCTCTCTGAACAGCAAAGACCCACAGCCTCAGGAGCCACCGGCTGGTGGCCCCCACCCTTTCGAGACCTCCCCGGAATATCCTTCTGAGGATCCCCCATGGAAGAGAACATGCAAGAGGAAGCATGTAGTCTCCCAGGATGAGTCTCTTACCTCAGACACTGACCTCGAGGAGTCAGAAGGGTCCCCCAAGTCATCCTCTGATGATGTCTCCTTCGTAGACATCCTGGAAATCCTTAAGCAGAGGTGCGGCTGGCCCACTGTCACCCCTTTTGATGGGGAGTTGGTGTACCTGAAGACTTTCGGGTCTCAACCTTCATCCTCTTGAGTGTGTCCACCCTTCGATGAACTGATGGAGCTAGTTATTCGGAAGGTGTTCCCATAGATGCCATGGTGGTGTCAGCGGCCACTAAGAAGGAGCTAGCGGAAACAACTTCTTCTTCTGTTCATCTGCTGAATAAGGAGTCTCGAACAATGGACAGATACGGGAAGCGTATCTTCTCGTCAGCGGCATTTACTCTTAGATCGCTGAACTACCTTACACACTTCACGAGGCTTCAAAGAGATCTCCTTAAGGAGTTAGGAGATTCTCTACAAGGTACATGTACTGAGGGAGTCCCTGACAAGGTGTCTGCCCAGTTGTCCACCTTGAACTCTATTGTCAACTCGTCCATGAGGCTCATCTCTTATGCAGCCGATGGAGCAAGTAGAGCAGAGGGTTCAGGAATTTCCCTAAGATGTCATTCCTGGATGCATTTGTGTAATTTTGCGGAACCGTTCAAGTCTACCAATGCCCCTTTCAACGGTTCTTCATTGTTTGGACCCAAGGTAAAGAACACACTCACCCGGTGCGAGCAAGAAGGAAAAATACTCTCTGCCGTGGGAGTAGGTTTTACTGTCTCCTCTAGACTATACCCTAAGGGTCAGAGAGGTGGTAAAATGTGGTTCAAGAAGTCCCAGAGGTTTTTCCAAGATGCACAGGGTGACTCCTTCAGAGGCAGAGGAGGAGGAGGAAATGGTAGACGTCGCCGTAGAGGCAGGGGCAGACCGCAAAACCAGGGAGGCCATGATTTGTTTTGGGGCCAGCCTTACCAACGCTCCTAATGTGGGACCCGACTGTGCTTCTCTGGAGCCGGTCGGGGGTCGTATTTCTTTGTATCCAGAAACCTGGCTAATCACTCAAGACAAATGGGTACAAAGAATTATTACCAGAGTTTGTCCTACCCTTTCCTCTGCCACCCTGTGCTCCCAAGAGGATCCCGGATGTACCACCGAGTCACAGGGATCAGGCAACTGTAGAGGTCAACAAGTTGCTGGCAAAAAGAGTCATCCAAACCATCCCAGCAGACCAAATAGGATCCGGAACTTACTCCAGATTCTTTTTAGTGCCAAAACGTACAGGGGACTGGAGGCCCATCTTGGACCTCAGTAGATTGAACGAATCCATAAAGAAGGACAAGTTCTGGAAGGTGACACTGCAGTCTATTCTCCCATTACTAGGGAAAGACACTGGATGTGCTCAGTAGACCTCCATGACACTTACTATGACATAAAAATGGACAGGGCATCGAAGAGTCATCTACGCTTCTGGCTGGGAGCCAATCATTACCAGTTTCATGCTCTGCCCTTTGGTCTCACCACAGCTCCCAGTGTGTTCACCAAGTGTATGGCAGTAGTGACAGCTCACCTGAGATGTCGAGGATTCCAGGTGTTTCTGTATCTGGACGACTGGCTCCTGACCGCCCCCACCAGGCATCTACTTTTTCAGACCAGGGACGCTACCATTCAACTTTGTGCTCAGTTGGGGATTTCTATAAATTGGGAAAAATCTGCCTTATTGCCCTCTCGATTTGTGAATTTTATAGGCGCAGAAATAGACACAGTAGACATTTTGGCTCGTCTTCCAGCAGAAAGGGCACAGAATCTGGTTCTTCAAATTCAACAACTTCTCCCCCCCTATGAAAAGTCAAGGCCAAGACTATTCTGAAGCTTCTAGGGACCATGGCTTCCACCATACTACTAGTGCCGCTAGCCAAACTACACATGAGTGTTCTTCAGTGGCTGCTGTCATCCCAGTAGTCCTTTCAACACCTACCATTATCTCATCGCATACTGCTGACAGACTCTTGCAAGAAGGACCTCATTTAGTGGACTCAACCCAACCAGTTAACCATGGGCACTTCATTTGTCCCTCGCCAACCCAATGCCACTGTGACCACGGATGTCTCACAGACAATGTGGGGGGGGGGGCATTATCTAGGCAGGACTGCCCAAGGCACATGGCAAGATCACGAGGCTCACCTGCATGTCAACATTCTATAGATGAGGGCAGTGCTCCTGGCGTTGCAAGCACTTCATGACTTTCTGCCTCTTGGGACAATTGCGATACAATCAGACAACATGTCGGTAGTATGCTATATCAACAAACCAGGCGGAACTAGATCATACCCACTCTGTCGAGAGGCCATTTGAGTTTGGAAATGGGCAATATCTTCCCAGTGTTTTCTGGTGGCAATGCACATTCCAGGGACAAACAACGTGATAGCCAACAAGCTCAGCTGGGCAATCTTGATGCCTCACGAGTGGTCTCTGGAAATAGCGGAGCAGATTTTCTGCAGATGGAGACAGCCTTGCTGCGATCTCTTTGCCAGCCTGATCAATGCCAAATACAGCAGCTATTTCTCCCTCATTCCCCCCTCTGGGGGAGTCACTGAGAGACCCACTTGTTCACGATTGGCCCCTGGGTCTCCTTTATGCTTTTCTTCCTTTTTCTCTCATATCCAAAGTTATTCAGAATGCGAAACTGGGAAGCAAACTGATCCTCATTGCTCTTTACTGGCCTCGTCAGGTTTGGTTCCCCTTTCTCGGGCCTCTTTTCCTAGATGATCCTTGGATTCTGGACCCATTGCCAGATCTCTTGGCACACATATCAGGCTCGCTTCATCCTGCTTTGCACACCCTCAGTTTGACAGTTTGGCTGCTCCAGTTCCATCCCTAGTCAGGCTTCACGACTTCTCACCCTCCGTGACTCATCTCCTAACATCCTCTCATAAACCCTCCACTAGGAGACTATATACCAGTAAATGGAGGAGATTGTCTGGGCTGAGAAAAAGAATGTTGACCCTTATACTGCCTCCATTCCAGTGGTTTTGAAATTCCAGTCTGAGCTTTTCCACCAGGGATCTGCGGCTGCCACTATCAGGGTTCAATTGCAGCAATTTCTACTTTTCATCTAGGCATACAAGATTCTAATCTGATGTCACATAGGCTGTGCAAAACCTTCCTCAAAAGTGCCACTTTAAGATCCCCATTTCAAGAACCTGTTGCTTCATGGGATTTGAATTTTGTGCTATCCAAATTGACGTCTCCACCCTTTGAGCCTTCTCATTCATCATCTTTGAAATTTCTGTCTTGGAATACTTTGTTTCTGGTGGCTATCACATCTGCCAGATCAGTGTCAGAGTTACAAGCACTGTCTGTAAAACCCCCTTATCTGATTTTTCACAAAGACAGAATATCTGTTCATACTAATCCATCCTTTGTTCCCATAGCACTTTGACCCAATCCATAGAACTTCGGGTGTTCTTCCCAAATCTTTTCAATACAGCAGAATACAGGTTTCATCATTTGGATGTTCATAGACAATTATGTTTTTATTTGCACCGGACTAAGGAATTCAGGAAGTCAGATCAATTATTGATTTCCTTCTCCGAATCCAGGTCAGGTTTACCAGTTTCCAAAGTGACCCTCTCAGATTGGATCTCTAGCTGTATAGCTTACATTTACACCTCTGAGGATAGGCCTTTACCTTTCAAAATCAAGGCTCATTCTACGAGATCTCACTCTACCTCTGCAGCCTTTCAAGCCAGGGTTCCACTTGATAATATCTGTGCAGCAGCAGCTTGGGCTACCCCTCACACATTTATTACTCATTACAAATTGCATTTAACCTCCAGGGGTAGAGCATCCTTTGGTTCCATGGTACTCAGGAGTATTTTTCCTTGAGCCACCCAAAAATAAGGTGCCTAGGGATGCTGTCCCATCAGCAAGAATGAAGACAAGATAGGACTACAGAACATAAAGAAGTTATGCACTCACCATAACGTTCCATGTTTGTAGTCTATCTCGCCCTTGATTCTTACAAACCCACTCTCCTACCTCCATCCTGGAAGTACCTGGAGGCAGAAAGATATTGTTATTATTCACTGGATACATTTTATTATTGGCTTCTTTCTGTATGTTTGTTATTATTTCTCCTAGCTAGCAGCAAACAAAATCTGGGAATTGTACCGGTGCACCATGGGATACCTACCTAGCCATGAGCCAACTAGAATACTTTGAGCTTGTAAATAGGCCGAGTCGGAGCTGAGGATCGTCTCCGATCCCATTAGTAAGAATGAAGGACGAGATGGACTACAAACATGGAATGTTATGGTGAGTACATAACTCCTTTTTATATTATAGATACGGATCATTGTGGTTTTGTGGAGGAGAGGCAAACATTTGACAACATTAACAGAACATTGATGATCCAGAGGGAAGCAAAATGTAAGAAAAATATATTTGTTATTGGTGGGTCTTGATGTATAGAAAGTATTTGACAGAGTAAGCTGGAAATTTATGAGCATGACAATGGAAGCATTTACATTCCCTGATAAAATTATAAGGTTGATTAGGAGGATATAGGCGGGATCAGAGGAGAAAATGTAAGTGGGTGAGTTAATATCTGATAATTTCTGTTTAAGCAAAGGAACCAGGCAGGAATGTCCTCTTTCCCCTTTGTTATTTGCATTATATTTAGAACAATTGTTAAAGAAAATAAGGGACTCAAAAATTTAAGGATATAATTGGATGATACTATTTTATACTTGATAAAACCAGAAAAGAAAATTTCAGTGTTGTGGAATATTTTCAGGCAGGTTCAAATGTTTTCAGAATACAAAGTTAATGAATCTAAAACAAAGGCAATAGCTGTAAATTGTCTGCTCGCACATGATTTGGTTCAGCAATATCCATATTTATGGGGACATGATAAAGTGAAGTACTTTAGGAGTATATATTAAAAGGGATTCTGGTGTGGCAGTTAAGGATATGTGGGAAGAGACTAAACAAAAGATAATGCAAAAAACTGAGAAATTAGAAGCTGTGTTATATGGATATGGATAGCAAGATACAAGCAGTTGAAATGCTCTTAGTCCCTTTAGTTTTATACACAGATCAGGCATCAAAGAGCTGAAAGATCTTATATGGGAGGGGAAGACTACAAGAGTCAAGTGGGATAAGTTGATTCTTCCAGTAGAACAAGTCTGTTTGGGATTACCCGATTTGAATGGGTATTTCAGAGCTACACAGTTAAGGCTCCTATACATATCACAAGCAGCAGAAACCTATAATTCAAAGTGGAAAGGGTTGATGATGAAACCGGGGGGGGGGGGTGCTCAAGAAACAAGGAGACAATGGGATTTTGGATGTAGATCCTTAAGCAGAATAACAATAAACCGTACATAATATATTATTATGGTAGCAGGAGGTATTTTAAGAATTAAGCCAACACAGGAATGGAGAAAGGAGATTCTGCTGATAGAGATTACCACAATTAGTGATACAAACAATAGGCAAGAGGGGGTTGGCATTTATTGAAGAAAAGTGGCAAAAGAACCAAAGTATTTGAGAGCAAATAATTGGAGAGGGAAAGGTAATAGAATAGAAAGAAGTCAATAATTTATTTGGACTACAAGCTAGAGATTGCATTCCCTGTCAAGGACTGATATCAGAATATAGGCAAAGAGAAGGAAATAAGAGGATCCTAAGTGAAAGACCAGCACTGGTAGAATTTTTAGTAGTATCTAGAATGGAAGTTGCTGTTAAAAAAGGAATAAATACTAGAGCATATAAAATATTGCTTGATAATGTAAGATCAATCAGACGCGGTTAGAATGAATTGGGATGAGAGATTAGATATGCAATTCACAAAGAAACAATGGGGGATATCTGTATGTCTCCCAAATATGCATCAATGTCTAGAAGATGTAGGATCTTTGGTTGGAAGTGTTTACATAGATCTTTCTGTACCCCAAGTAGACTCCAAAGACTGAAAATGTTGGAGGTGTGGTGAGGAAGAAAGAGTTAATTGGGAACATATTTTCTGGGAGTATAATGAGCTGGCAGGCTTTAAAGATTCCCTGCAGATGAGACTGTCAGAGAACAAATTGGTGTAACTAAGGAAATTATTTTTTTTTGAGGTATGATAAAGAATCAGAATTGCCTAGCATAGTAAGGCCTTGTTGTGTCTAATTATTATGGCTGTCAAAAAAGGCAATTACTAGAAAATGGAAATCAAAGTCTAAACCAACTGCATTATAAGTAGTGACTAATAGTAACATAGGTAAAACAGCTGGAATTGGCATCTTTAGAAAAGGGAAGGAGCAAATTACATAATAAAAAAATGGGACTTGTGGGAACAATATATGCAGAGTAGGAATGAGGTTTAAAAGAAGGCTGAACTTGAATGAGCTATGTAATGTTTGACTGACAGCATAGATTATAAGTGATGTATAATGTTTGCATCTAAAATTATGTCAGTATGGTTTGTGATGTATAATTTGCAACTACAATTGTCAGTACTGTTTGTTCTCATTTATATAGATGTATGATTGCCTACGTCATGCGTGCTAATTTAGTAAAGATATTTCTTGTTTAAAAAATGCATTGAGGGCTTGACGTTGTGTCTTCTGCTTTGAGACAGATGTAGGGTCTGTGAGAGGTGCACCCCCCTGTAGCCATCTTGTGGTGAGGGTGCATCCTATTGTGTGTGCACCCAGGGCCTGCCTTAGCTGAAATGGCGCCCTAGGCGAAGTAGTACTCCAGCACTCTTTAAGCCCCACCCACACCAGTGCCCCTTAAGCCCCACCCACATCATACTCCTGAAACACCCCTATAAGCCACACCACATGAAGGTCACTTCCCAAGAAAGACACTCCAATCATTTCCTTCAATTATTTAAATGCACAGGAAGAAAATATACCTTGTAATATAGTTAAACTGCAAGTGAAGTGGAATTTTTTTAATAAGCCTGCTTTATTTGTTGCTCCTTCACACATTTTACTGTAAAAGTCATGTCCTCAGAAAATACAAGCCCATGTGCCTTCTTTCAAAGGGATGCTTAAGTTAATCTAAACAGTTTAATTTACTTTGGGTAGGTGAGCAAGCCTAACAGCTCAGTGAAAGTAAAATAGCAATCTTTCTCCTCCCTGTTTTACAGCAGCTTAAACTAGAACAGCACAAACACAGATAGACTTAGCATACGCAGTAAACTTCTCTGACATTGAAATGGCATGAAAACCAATACTCATAGAAAATGCATCTGGCCAGTGGAGGATTAGGTTTACTTTTGACAAAATAGACTCCTTGCACACATTTTAGGGCAATGCATACATGAATTAGTTCTTTTATTCACCTTCCTGATTGTATTAAATTATATTCCTTGTATAATACAGCACCACTTGTTAGAATGTGTTTTAAAATTTGTAGTTTTAAACATTTTAATAAGCAATGAAACAAAGTATAAACCAATCACAAAATGACCCATTTCAGAAAATTTCAACCATAAAAGGCAACCCAGACTTCTGTCATGACAATCCACCAATATCACTCGATACACAATCTCTACAGAAGCAAAATCATTGGAATAATTCCACATTAAAAGAAATCTGTAACTAATGAAGAAGAATGAAGAGGTTGCTAATGGCAAACAACTTTACACCTCAATGTTTCATCTACAAATTCAGTGTCTGTTGCCCTTGCGTTAATCTATATTACATTAAAAAATTGCTAAACGGGTAATATTGCAATAGGAAATTACTAAAACCGACGAGTTCATAGTTACTAGGCATCTCATACAAAAGAAGGAAACTCAAGAGTGTAGAACCCCTATTCCTCCTTGTAATACGTCAAATAATCTGAAATCATATAGGTACTGCGATATCAGCACTTCATCTACATGGCGTGGGAGTAGAATTCACCACCTTCTGCACCAAAGGCAATTATGCTACTAACATTGCTTTCAAATTCTACAACAGTATGCCATTTGATAAAACAGTTGCACATTGAAAATGGACTTAGCATGAGCAGCAGTAAACTTTCTTTTGAAATGTAATCCCTTGAAAATACACCGAAACTCAATCCCTTGAAAATGCACTGAAAACTCCATCCCCTGAAATGCACTGAAACACAAACTCCTTTCTGTCAGCAGTCTAGTAGGTAGTGTAAAGCAGTGGTTCCCAAACCTTTATGGACCAAGACCCACTGTTGAAAATGGTAATTTTCATGACCCATTACTCATATCAGTATGTGTAGCTCTCCTGTTCCTCCTTAAAAGAGAGGATGCCGGCACCATGGAGTGTTTTTCCAGGATTTAAAGATGCCATGTAAACTACTCATACTTTATTAGCAGAGAAAAGTCATAGTCAAATGGGACCCAAGGCAGGGTAATAGATTGGGGCCTCCCGAGCAGCCCTTCTTTCAGCAGCCCCCTCCCCAGCCATACCAGTGTTTCATTACTTGGCTATTTCTCCCCAGTTACTATGAACAATGTTCAAACCTCAGTGTGTATTGAATTAGGTATTTTCTGCCATTGAAACAGAATTAAAACCTACATTCAAATGAAATGCATCTGGAAAGTGGAGAATTAAGTTTACCTTTGGGCTATTTTCAAGTTACAGGCTCCTTGAACACATTTTTATGGCCATGCATTCATGTATGTGTTCTTTGATTCACCTTCCTGATTGTAATAAATTATATTCCTTGTATAATACAGTACCAGTTGCTAGTATGTATTAAATTTGTAATTTTGAACATTTTTCCAGCAAACAATGGAAAAATGCATGACCAAATAATGATAAAACTGCCCATTTCAGAACATTTTAACCATAAAAGGCCACTCAAACTTGTCATTGCAATCCACCAGTATCAATCAATATGGAAGGACTTCAGTTTAGTTTCTCATGTTTTCTTGCACCGCTGCTGAAAATGCTGAAATTGATGGTAACTAGGAGTCTTCTTGACTGAAGAATACTTTCCCATAATGCTGCTTGGTTGCTATGCAATTTTTTTTTCATGAAGTAATTATGCTTTCTGCACAAAAAGACAGTTTTCTCAGGTTATCTGCATATTTCATGTGTTAGCATAAGCACACAGAACTGTAGATGGACAGATTTATTACCTAACATTTACCTCACTCATAAATAAATTGCTTTTACATGATAAACATAGTGACACCCTCCCATCCTTCAAGCTGGATCTTGATAACTATATGGGCATCACAGATTTATCCCTGGCTTGACTTGCTTTACCCTTCTAAAATGGGAATGTACATTGTGAGGGTGGGTATCAGCAAGGACCAAATGGTCGTTTGCCTTGTAATTCCTATGATACTGAGAACAAAGGTAATGATTATCCTGAATTTGTTTGGTTTATAGTTTATTACCTAGCTTACAGGACGCAGTGCTATTATGTATAAATTACTCTTCTCTATGAGATGAGTTTAGTTTAAAAATTCTCATTAATACTCTCTAGATCTAAATCTGCTGCAAGCCTTCTTTCTACTCTCATTGACTAATAATGATGCAGTTAGAAATTCAGGCCTATTGGCCCTTGTCTAACTTGCATGTGTGTTGTGTTTAAAACTAAAGCTGGCTGTACATTAGTGCTGTAAACTCAGGCTAGTTAACACAGCTGGCAGTTAATCTAGCCTGCTGTCTGGTTTCCTTCCATCTTCCCACTTTTGGAAACATAGGAGTCTGCTGGAAGCCTTGTCATGTAATGCCTGCAAACAGTGCCATGAGGTCAACTAACAGGATTACCTTATTAGTAACAAGACCTCAGGAATTAAAGGTTATCTTGCGAACATAGTCTTTGTCCTTAACACAGATTCTCCTCAAACATGAACTTGAGTACAAAAAGTAGATTTCTATTCATGACCAAAACTATAGATCTTTGCAAGTGCTGCAGCAGTCAGTCTAATGTAGGATTAGCACAAGTCAGACATATCAGCAAAGCAAAGTTTTTCTCAGCAATCAACTGGTGAATGGTCTCTGATCAACTGCAGACTCTGTGACATGCCTGCTGCAGGAATCTCGACAGTGAACTACTGTGGTTATGTGACCATTTCCATAATATGCACAAACATGGGTCTTTGTCCCCTTTCTGTATGTTTCTAGGAGACGCTACCTACTTAAACAGGAAGGGAAACGATGAAAATTAATGCCCCCCTGGCTATCCATGGCATAAGATGATAATAAAAGGGAGACTCTACCTACAGAAGGGACATTTCTTGAATATTTACTCTTATTGGAAATATTAACATGAGTAGATATTCAAGAAAAGTCTACAAGCCGGTACGTAAAAATCAACTGCCAATCATTAGCGGACCGGAGTTCCGCTGTGGCGACCCCTAACCAGGAAAAGCCGAAAGACACAAACAATTGGAAATATTAACATGACTGAAGGTCACATCAAGGGTGTGAATCACAAACTGCAACAGAAAGAGTCCAGAATTATGACAGAAAACCTAGCAGTAGGATGCCAATATGCACCGGTGGCATTTTCCTTGCTATTATTTTTAAAGGAAAATAAATACAAATGAGAATGTCCATTAATGAGTTTCTGCCTGAAATCCAGAATGAAAACAGAAAACAAAAGAAATCTCCCACTGAAGGAATACAATGCAATATTTCACGCCAGAATTATCTGACCTGATAGCCAAACCATTGATATTCATCAAATCAAATGTGAAATCACAGATGGCTAAAATTAACTTTTATGAAGAACTTTCTTAGGCTAAAATGAAGACCTTTTTTAGGCTAAAATTAGTCAGGCATTTGAGGTATATTTAAACAAAGGAAAGAGGGTGACTCCTTGGTAATTAATTTAATCTCCTGTCAAGTTAGAAAAACACCTTTTCAAATCACATCACACAAAATACAGTCCTCACAACATCCTCTTCAGCAAGTACTTGAGACCATTTCAAAACTTCAGAAACCAGACAAGAAGCGATAAGGACCAAAGATATCTTGGCAGGAGGTCTCCTCTGGCTTCATAGCCTAAGTCCCTGCACAGAAAAAGAGGAATACTAAGGGGCGCTGCTTAAGAGGTGTAGGAACAAGAACATTAAGGCTACCCGGTTAACAAGGGTCACTAGGGATTAACAGGGATGGTAGAAGTAGATTTTAAATAAGGCACTCTTGACCAGAAAGAAGGGAGAGGAGGACAACATACAACTATGTTACTGAAAGAGAGGAAACACAGTCTCCAATGTTCATCAAGGAGCATAATAATCTATGTTGGTTTCCCTAACGAGTGCAAATAAGCACACTTAAGGAACATACTAAAAATGATGAAGTCTGGACCCTAAGAAATCCATCATTAAAAAAAAAGCACAAACTAAGGGGATCTGGATTTTTTAATATCTGAAGGTATATGTCCTGGTCCAGGGCCCAGAAGAAGATGACATTCAGTGGCCCTTAATGGAGGGATAGGTCTGAGTCGCCAGTCTCTTGAAGTGCTACCATATGGTGATTACATTGTCAGACAACCAGAATTCTGACAATTAAGTACTCTTTAAAGGACTTCAAAGGCATAAATGATTTCTCTCATTGCCATCCTCCGTTATGAAGATAGACTTATGAGGGGATCCCATGACTCTTGGGCAGAGAAGCTGAAAAGCATTAATTTTCAGGCACTAGGTCACTGCTGGGCCTAGAAAAAAACATTTACAATATAGTTTGCCTTTGCAACTAAAGAGTTAAGTGGGATGACAAGGATAACTGGAAAAACTTTTCTGTGTCTTCACAGATTTAGGTAAATGGAATCCTATCTGTCTATTACCAGATCTGTACTGGTGTGCAGGCAACCATAAGACTAAAAACATAATGCATTACCAAAACAGGTATAAGGAAACCAGCTGGGTAAGGACAACTACCCTCTCCATGGGGAAAATGCTCTCCAATTTGCAGAATTCAGTCACACTTCAATAAACTGGAACAAACTAACAGAAAATCAAATAGGACTTGCCAAGGTAATTTGTATAACTAGACCAAGACCACGACTGCCAAAGAAGGAGGAAAAGGCATGTCATTCTCACTCTGAGTTATCACTGACTAGCTATATCTGTAGAAAGCGAAGCTTCGTAAATGATAACAATCTGAGCCAAAGAGAGACCGAATGACAGAGATCAGGGGTGCTGGAATTGATCCCAACCTCTGAAGAAAAGTACAAACTGGTCATAGACTGAGGGGGGATGTATATTACAGCCGGTATCCTTCGTATCCATGATTACATCCATTCTCAAAGGAATAGGAATAACAGACTGAAGAGTGGTAATCTGAAAATAAGTGTACAGAACTTAGCAAATGAAGTTGCTTAACAGAGCGTAAGAAGGCAATCACACACACACACACACACACACACACATACCTATATATATATATATATATATATATATATATATATATATATATATATATATATATATATATATATATATATACACACACACACATAATATATATAGACCAGAAAATAAATCAGGGATAATTTTTAAATATTGCTCTTAGAAAGTCTAGAACAGGTTTTGCATTAGCCATTTTCTGAAGGATATTAACTCTGACACTCAACTGTCTGCCATCTATTGCTCTCAACGAATCAGACACAAATCCAGAAATAATCGGGCACACTTTAATACCATTTACAACCTGCAACAAATCTGTTAGAGTTATTCACCACATTGTTTTCCAAAAGGCACATTTTAGGAGACACATGGGTAAAACATGAGTCAAAATTAGAGACAGGTGTCATCATTTATTGAATTCTGTATTTGATGATTTGCCAGAAAATCAAAAATTTTATGAGGAATAGACCACAAATAAAAGGCAAGATACTGGACAGTTGACAGCTATGACACACACAGTTTCTAGCACCAACATGCAAATGTAGTTTTTGACCACTTCCAAGGAAAGTGACTGGACAATTACAGGGAAGATAAAAAGTATATACATGTTATATTGGAAGTCTGTACCGCCTTATGGTCTAATGACCTATTCCATACATACACACACGCTTTCTCTCCCATACAGAAGCTAACATTTTAAATTGCACATAGACACACACATACATTTATTTACCTTCTTTCTAAACCGAATGCCAAACGAGCATACACAGTCTTAACCCCAACCCTTAACTTCTAGCTTAAATTTCGTGCGTGACTGCAGAATGTATTTACTTGCACGTTAGTGTGTGCACTCATATTCCTCCTTAAAGGAAAAGTTACTAATACCGCAATCAACCTGTTAAAGTGGGAGGGCGCTCCTCGACTCCGTGACAAGGCACCGGGAAGAGTGCACGGACCGATAAAAATTAGTTAAAATAAAAATAAATAAATAAATAGATAAAATTGCGCCCTTCACAAGGCTGGCCTGTATGGCACCCTAGGCGATCGCCTAGTTCGCCTATGCCTAAGACTGGCCATGTATGCACCATCCATTTTGAGACCAAGAGTTTTTCATATTCATCTTGTGACAGGTTCTTGGGGATGCTCATCCTTTGGAATGAGGTTGGATGATCTTCTCCTTGCCTCATCTTAATTTCATTGAAGATGTCAAGCTTATATCCCATCCTAATTGTCAAAGCTTTAGTGAACACATCTGCTGCATTAAGTTCAGAATGATGACTTTCCAGGGGCTCATCTCCTCGCTGTAGCTGGCTACCCAGATATTGCTGCTAGATATGACTGATGCTGTTTCTGTCTGAGATACCCTAAGAGAGATTCCTTTGTCACTTATTGGGTGGACACCACATTTATTGCATAATGTCACTGAATGTTCTTTCCTCTGTACACTGTGTGTTTAGCAAGGTTTAAGATGTTGCAGAGATTTTGCAGGAGAAAAACTGTGTTCCCCTGCCTTGGGTGACTGCCTGCTTTGGTCCTATCATGAAATTCCCATTTAGTGATCCTTTTAAGGGCATGCCCCAATCACAGTCTCTAGGGAGTCTCCATAAACTAGAAGAAGCTTTTGTTGACCCCGTCTTAGAGGATTGCCTTTTATTGCCATGGAGTTTGGATACTTTCCTTGGTCAGGAATGAGCAGACATGGGAAAGGACCTTTAGGTCATGTGCATCGCATCATTTTTGAGGATTCACTGGAGAGTTAGGCTGTTCAGCATTTTCTTGGTTTGATGGCAGCCATGATCTTCACATTAAGATGTGAGGGCTACAGCTGTCTGTAAGGTGTCATTGACTGCAGTCACAACTTGCAAAGCAGTATACTTCTGGTGCTGGGCCACTGCATCAGACTTTGGATTGTAGAACAGAGCCAGCCAAACTCTAGGGAAGTCTTCTTTTGCTGCAGCTGAATCCATTAGAGATCTTACGGGACAAGGAACTGTCTTAAGTCTAACAAAGCAACTTAAGACTTAAAGCTGTTTTTTTCATCCTTGATTGCAAATCACCTAAAAAAGTTAGAAAAGCTCTCCAGGAAGGATGATTAGTGGTTACTGGAAAACAAAATTTGCTGCACAGAGGAAATATTAGGGTCTATCAGAGTTTCCAAAAAGAGAGGCTGTAAAACCAGTATATAATAATAATTGTATCACCACTGTTGTCAAACTTTTTATTTTGTAAACATATTTTGTCATGCAATTTGTGTTACTAGAGCTTTTCTCCCCATGACTGTGCTTAAAATTAATAAACAAAAGACAATAAATAAATACAAAATAAATAAACCAAACAGTACAAACATGAGCTTCAGGCCTGTCTAGCACAACTGCAAAATTCCAGTAAATAATTTTCTAAGTTTAGGAACATTACCCCAACAGAGAGATTCTGAATGTCTTGGTGGAGATGCTTCAAATGGCTTCTTCATTCTTAACCATTGAAAGATCGCGGACAGTAGTGACATAGATCCTCTCCATTTCACAACTCGCTTGCTAAACAGTTTGCAGGGGCATACTTTAAAATAGTTAAGCAGTCAGCCTCTTCTCAGCATTTTGTTTCCATATTTCCAAAAGATTGGCATAGGTGTGAACAATAAGTAGAATCCAAGAAACCCTAATCGGTAGCTTCACTGGTAGAGCAAAGAAAAATATATCCTTCAATGTGATCTCCGAAGAAAAGGAAATTGTCTTCATTGGCTTCCTTTACTACTTGGATACTGACATTGATCAGATCTATTCCTGTCCTCCAGCTTTCCTCCTGAAGATGTCACATGTGGAAAAGTAGTTATATAGGGACGTTATTTTGGTTGCCATTATGAGACCCTTTGATAAAGAGACGTTATTTAGAAATGGGGATGAAACAAGCTAAACTGTTATTTCTTCCATCATTTTACATTTAAAGATATGGCATACCCAGCCAGAAACAATGTCAGCAATTGTAGTCGTCAACATTATTTTACTGTGTGTGCATGACGAGCTCCAAGGCTTATTATGAGTGTATTTGGGCAGATGGATGTAATGTAGGAGTAGCTTCACACTGCGGCCGCTGTAGGGACTGCATTAAGATCACATTAGAGTAACCTGCAGCCAGAGTAAAATATGAGCAGCAGTGGTAAACACTGACCACACATGAGCTTCTAGATGTTGTGAGACTGCATGCACCAATTAAGATCCTGAAAAATTGTAAGTCAGGGCAAATGGATGCAAAAAAAAAATGTCACATGGTTAATGTAAGGCAATGATTGCCAAGGGTTGAGTGTAGACATGGTAGTAGGGCAAAGAAAACAACAGAAACTGATAGAAGACTGTAAAGGTGGTGAATGTACCAGGAATCAGAACACAGTGATGAAGTGGGTATGATATCCATTTGAAATATTTGAACATGGATAATGTGAAACTCAATATGATATGTGAGGTACAGTACAATAAAGTAACATAATGTACCCACCTACACCAGTCCTGACATGAGCACAGATTTATTTTATCAGTGTTATCATTAGCAGCTCTTTTTTATAATTTTCTACATGGTGTCAGGGAGTTTTACTGTCACCACCCCCCTCTCTCTCTATTTAATGCCACTCTTCTACCCTCTTCAGTAGTCATGCTTTGACTGTCTCAGGTCTTCTTGCACACAATCCATCCACCTCTTAGCTGGACACCATTGTTCCCTCTTGCCTTCTTCCTGTCAGTTTCAAATCTTCTGCACCAGATTGTCTTCTGATTGCCTGCACATATGCCTGAGCCACCATAATCTGTTCTCTTTTGATCTTCTCTGAAATTGGAGATATGTGGGCTTCTGCATCCTACCACCCTTCTCAGCCTTTGCATATCCATTACCTCTCGCTTCCTCTTCTGCTGTGCCTTCACTCTCCAGGTTTCTATACCATACAGTAGTACTGGTTGCACCACTGTGCTGTACACTTTACTTTTCTGCTTTGGGCTAAGAGATGAACCCTGATGCACACTCGCTCCCACTAGGTATCCCTCTGTGATTCCGAACACTGTTTGGACTCGAGTCATTGGATCCTTGTGTATAATAAAATACTATAAAAATAAAATAAAATAGAAAAAAGACAACAGGCAGGAACCAAGAAACCAGACTTTAATCACTATCCAGCATTTCGGCAAAGCCTTTAAGGAGTACAAACTAGCAAAAGTATACCTTCAGTTAAATACACATCATAATTAAACAATCTCCAGTTACACTCCAAGTTAAGTCCTCAAGAAGACAGTGTTATATTTTAAAATAAAAATACTTTCCTTATAAAGTAACTTCTTTTTATACAAATACTCAGAATAAAAATCGGTTGGAACTTTCTCTAAAATAGTAGCTTTTAAACCTTCAGGGTTCGAATCATGACACAACATAAAATGTTTAACCACAGGGATCTCTTGTTTTTGTATTATGATGTTCCTAATATGTTCCTGAAGCCTTATTTTAAATTTCCTTTTACTTTCACCTATGTATACCATACCACAGGGACATTGTATGGCATAAATAATCCCCTCAGTCTGACAGGTGTATCTTTTATTAGGGTAATACGCATGGCCATTAATATATGGAAAAGTTCTAATTACATACCTTTGCTCTGAGAATGTTGATGGAGAAGTACAGAGAAGGTCAGAAGGAGTTGCATTGTGTCTTTGTGGATTTAGAGAAAGCATATGACAGGGTGCCTAGAGAGGAGTTGTGGTATTGTATGAGGAAGTCTGTAGTGTCAGAGAAGTATGTAAGAGTGGTACAGGATATGTACGAGGGTATTGTGACAGCAGTGAGGTCTGCGGTGGGAGTGACAGATGCGTTAAGGTGGAGGTGGGATTACATCAAGGATCAGCTCTGAGCCCTTTCTTATTTGCAATGGTGATGGACAGGTTGACAGACGAGATCAGACAGGAGTCCCTGTGGACTATGATGTTTGCAGATGACATTGTGATCTGTAGTGAGAGTAGGGAACAGGTGGAGGAGACCCTGGAGAGGTGGAGATATGCTCTAGAGAAAAGAGGAATGAAGGTCAGCAGGACTAAGACAGAATATATGTGTGTGAATGAGAGGGAGGATAGAGGAATGGTGAGGATGCAGGGAGTAGAGATGGCGAAGGTGAATGAGATTAAGTACTTGGATCAACAGTTCAGAGTAATGGTGAATGTGGAAGAGAGGTGAAGAAGAGAGTACAGGCAGGGTGGAATGGGTGGAGAAGAGTGTCAGGAGTGATTAGTGACAGACGAGTACCAGTAAGAGTGAAAGGGAAGATCTACAAGAGTGTAGTGAGACCAGCTATGTTATATGGGTTGGAGACAGTGGCATTGACAAAAAGGCAGGAGTCAGAGCTTGACCTGGCAGAGCTGAAGATGTTAAGATTTACACTGGGTGTGATGAGGATGGACAGGATTAGGAATAAGTATATTAGAGGGTCAGCCCAGGTTGGAAGGTTTGGAGACAAAGCCAGAGAGGCAAGATTACATTGGTTTGGACATGTGCTGAGGAGGGATGCAGAGTATATTGGGAAAAAGATGCTAAGGATGAAGCTGCCAGGTAACAGGAAAAGAGGAAGGCCTAAGATAAGGTTTATGGATGTGGTGAGAGAGGACATGCAGGTGGTTGTTGTGACAGAGCAAGATGTAGAGGACAGGAAGAAATGGAAACAGTTGATCTGCTGTGGTGACCCCTAATGGGAGCAGCCGAAAGAAGAAGACGACAATGGCCACAAGAATATATACTCATGTTCACATTACTAATATTCCCACTATACATAGGAAATTCAAATTTATTATGCACCAAGATATCCTTTAAATTTCAACCTCTTCTGAAGGAAATCCAAATTAGAAGAAATTAATGCAGCCAAGTCTGCTGAATTCATTAAATATTTCCAATAATACTTCACTAAATCAATCAAAATGGTGCTAAAGGCTCCATATGTAGAAACAAAATATATTTGTCATCTGTCACTATTTTTCTCCCCCCCCAAAAAAAATTTGGTTTCCAAACCTTCCTTTATTATCTGAAAATTCAGTTGCAACCTTGTCTATTGCCATTTGTACTAAGTGACTATTATAGGCTCTAGATGTAAACATACCATACATTGCATCCACTTCTCTAAAAAAGTCACTATCATTATTATACAATCTTCTTAACCTTAAGCATTCTCCATAGGGGAGAGAAGTTATAGTATGTATAGGGTGATTACTGCTGCCCTCTAAATACTGATTGCCATCTTCAGATTTTCTGTGTACCATTGTATGCAATACATTATTATTATTAATATGCCTACCTACCTGTAGGGCATCAAAAGAGAAATTGAATCTGTTATTTTGCAATTCCCCAATAAACTTATCAATTTTACCCTGGCCTCCTCTACAAATGAAAATGAGGTCATCTATGAATCTAAGCATACATGGGGCCAAAAGATGCCGCCATTGCAGTGCTTTGTATTTGCTTATAAATTTGATCATTAAATACAAAAAAGTTGTTACTCAAGCAACAATCTAATAACTCCATAATATAATATGATTCAGGTCTTTGGCCTATAAAATATTTGACTGCTTCTAAGCCACATTGTCTTTGGATACTTGTATAGAAACTAACAAACATCAATACTAATGAAAAACATTTCACTAGACCACTGCTGGTATGACAATGTTGTCAAAAAATCTGAGCTGTCTCTAATATAACAAGGCAGTTTAACTCCATAAGACAGCATATATTCATACAAAAATAAGCCAATTTTGGATAAAAAATATTTCTGAGCAGAAACTGTAGGCCTACCCAGAGGTTCTGCACTGTTTTTATGAATTTTTAGGCAAACGGTAGAAGACAGCCAGCTCACTATCCTGTGGGTTAAATGTTCTACCCATATTAGCATGAGAAAAATATTTTAATCTCGCCTTTTTCAATAAATAGCTTAAACTCATCAATAGCTTTTTGATGGTCCCTTGTGTATAGTCTGCACTAATTCTATTAATGTTTCTGGGATTTTGAGACAACCGAAGACTAGCAAAATCTGTTTTCTTCAAGTGTAGGAATGCCCATTTCGACTCCTTTTCTTTATCTCTAGCTTCTTCTCACTATCTGTTCCTCTGCAAACATCGAGTCATATTGTGCTGCATCTTAACCTGAATTCAAACTGCTAAGCTTCCATCTACTTTCCACTCTTTTGCATATTCATTTATCATTCACCCTGTCCAGAATCCTGCAGTGTGACAGGAGGTTAATACATTTATACTGCACAGTTCTGAATTTCCCCTTTGTTCTTGTACACTAGCACTAAAGTGTTTATTCTCCAGTTGTCTGGGACATATCTTTGTCTCCTTACTTTGGAGCTATTTCTTCCCTCATCTGAGCCTGCTGCTTTCCCTGACTTCAGTTTCCTTAGGGCTAAACATACTTCTTCTAGCATGGGCTCCTACTCTTCTTTCATTGTAGGCTGTGTCTGGGGCAATTTAGCTTCTGTGGAGTTTATTCACTCAGAATCAGCTGGAAGTACTCCTTCCACCTGTTTTTGTGTAATGGACTGGTGAGAAGGTTGTTGCTGCCATCCCTTATGAAGGGTATTTGATGATTGTATGACTATCTTCTTTATCTTTCTGTCTTTGCTTTACAACCCAGTAGCTTTTTTTTTTTTTTTTTTTTTGTGCCGTCTGCTGGGTCACTGTCCAGAAGCTGCTTGAGTGCCTCTGATGCCCAGTGTCAATTTCTTTGTCTCTTCAGTGGCTATAGACACACAAAAAGCACATCTCATTTGTGTATGGCATGCAGTGACAGGTTAAAGGTGTGTGTAATATAAAAGCTGCACTTACAGTACACTGGTGGTGCCTGCTGTTTGTCTTCATCTTTTCATTAGCCAAGGAAGTCGGGATTGTGGCACTTTGTCATTATAATTGTGATGGCACTGTTCCCACGTGGGATAAATATGCATGGGTGACAACCTTGGCTAAGCTAATCCATTCTTCAGCCTTATACTGAGGTCCTATGTAGCCCTTCTGCATAACCTTCAGTGGTAATCCTTATGGAGGAGGCAAAGAAGACCTTAGACTCATCACACCTCCTGTATGCTCAAAAAGGAGCACTACCTTCTCTTTGTCCACTTGTAATGTTTTACCTTCAAAGATTTTATGGAAAATGGCAGAGAATTGGCTTCCAAAATAGCTCTTGCATGTTCCAGGTACCGCACAATGACTGGCATCGATGGGCAACTCATTTGCATGACTAAAACTGTGAAAATATAGGTACTATATTTTTATGGTTCCAGTGACAATCTGAGTCATGAAACATGGCATTTCTCCATTGCTGTGTATGCTGTTGTAAATACAATGCTGTACAGTAACTCCTTCAGAAGATGGTTAAATGTAGTATGAGAATTCCCACACCCCTAAACTCATTGGCTGAGCAAGCATGTGTGGAGCTTGCCTGTAGGTACTCCGGCATGTGCATGGCATTGAGTAGAAATCACTACATTGTTTATCAGGTTTGCTCGTCCCACAAATTGAGTGAGTCAGAAACAATAGTGAGATGAGCCGTAATTAGCATAATCATTACACCCAGAGGGCTGAATTTACAGCGAGAGGCACAGAGCCTCATCACATTACAGAAGCAAACTTCTGTAACTAGAGTTGGAATCTTTCTAATGGTGCTTTTGAAGACATATTCCTTCTGAACAAAATATCTTCTTAAATAAATGCTACTTTGAGCCATATCCATTACTTTGTGCACCAGTAGTTTTTGGACTGCTGTTTATCCATGGCCTGTGGAGGATATCAGTTTCAGTGCTTCTAAATATGTTGTCCAAAAGCGTGCTAAGGAGTACACTGCAAGTTTAGTGACTTTACTAGCATGCGGGATTGTTAAGATGGATAGTAGATAAGCCCCTGAACTTTTAATGATATGAGTAATGTTCAGTACCATTATAGTGTTCTGTGCCTTGCACATTTGCAATTAGCTACAGTATTTGTAACCATGCTGCAGTAATGTTCAGGTGATAGTATTCATTTGAAGTTAAATGTTTGTTTTGTTGAGAATATGTGTACAGTATAAATGCGTGGCTTGACATTTTCTTAAATATTGTGGATACAGATATCTATATGTCTGGCACAACTGCAACATAGTTTATGGCCTAGTAGACTAGTAGTAAGGATTATTAAGCCCAATGCTGGAACAAGGCTGTTAATTCCATTGTTTTCCATTCTAATAGATCATTGCCTAAAAAATAGGACCCAAAGAAAAGTACTGCATCTGGGGGCTGCTTCCACACCTACCTGCAAACCCAAGTTTGCAGATGCTTAGAATGAGGTGGTACTAGAGGCCTACCATCTACATGGGCAACTTGTCTTTGCCATCCATTCCACTGACTAGCCCTTCAGTGACAGCACCTGGCTAAATTGTTAGTATTGTTAATGCTGTGAGTGGTAGAATTGAAATTGTCATGGTCCACCGTAAGACCACAGATTTGATCATTGCTGCCGCCTGCAGAGCAAACACCCTAGTGCAGGAACATAGGGCAATGGGTGGTAGGCTGTCATCTAAACCACCTCTTAAGGAGATGGAAGAGTTCCTAGCCGTGCTTAATGTCAGCACAGCATCCACAAATTCCTAAAGTGCAGTCCTGGATGTTAGGACAGATTTGGACAGGCCCAAAGGCTTTCAGCAGCAGATGCCTAGGTATGTGGTTCTAGTTCATTGTATCAGCTACAAGTTCTCCTTATTGTGTATCACTGTAAACTTTATTAAATCTATCTGACTATTAGAGAGGTACATTAAGGTCCTAAGGGCATGAGCATCCACACAAGGTATGTGGCACTGAATTAGATTTTACCATATTTATAGCTGTACAGGTATCCGTTATATGCATAGTTTCATAGATTCATAGACTGTTACTAGGCTAATGACCTGGAGGGGACCCTTCTAAGCCTAGCCATTTTTTCCCAAAAGAATAATGATGTTCTGTATCCAAATGACATTGAGGACCAGGCATTCATAAAGGTACCTCTGTCCGTAAGGGACATGGATGCCAGGCCCAGTGTAAATTTCCTATTCCCCATTCACTGGTCTAGGTTGCACTTAAACTCAGCTTCACATGGATGGGAATCCTTTTCCACAGGAGTAAGAGTTTCTGGGACACATATCTTTCTGTCCAGCATGTTCTGCTTAAGACACAGACTAATTTCAGTTCTCTAGACCTTGTATTTCTGGTACTCTTTGACTTGGGAATATGTAGGAGATTGCTAAGTGTGGGGTTTGCAGATGCCTTGTAAGCCAGGCATAGATCATCCTTCAGCAATCTATAGGAGACTGAGTGTAGGGAATGGGCTTTAAGGCACTCTGCATTAGGCAGGTTTGTTACGTGTTGTATTCTTTTTGTAAGGAACCCCTGAGGTTGCTTTAGTTGCTGCATATGCCTGGTCAGGTACATACCAAAGGGAGCATTGTGCTCTATGATTGGTCTGATGAGGGTAGAGTACAGTAAATTAATGACCTCTTTGGACCTAGATGCCATGCCGTTATGTGCAAGTTACGCATCATAAAAGGATTTCCTCAAGGTAAGGCTACTGTCTACAAGTGTACCCAGTGAAACACATATTGGGGGTAAAGTAAACTATAAAACATATAACCATGAGGGAATTGTCATTGCTGAAGTCCTACTGAAAGGGCAATCAAATGCATATCAGGGGAAAAAAGTAAAATATAGAACATATACCCTAGTGGCCTCCAATTTAGTGTGGGTGATGCCATTTACAATAAGTTCTGTGCATTGTTGTGTATTTAATCTGAGGTCCGGACATAGCCGTAGAAAGTTTTGTGGTTGTCCTTTGCCTGAGAAGCTATGTTTTCAAATTTATTTAAAGTATTAAGTAACCCACTGAGCTACCTGTTTAGATTGGTCAGGGGACTTTTAGTATGTATGGCTTTGTTCCTCCTGTGCTTGGCCAAGATTTTTTTTCTTTTGTTGTATAAGCGATTGATACTGTGATCAATGTGGCATGTCTTTTGAGTTTGTCTTATTCTTAATAATAGTGGGCATAGCTCACTCTATACAGCTATCGATATGGCTCTACAGAGATTTTGTAAAAAGCTCAGTGCATGCTGCGGTGTTTACTGGGTTTGGGGTTCGTGGAATTTAACCAAGTTGCTGCTTAGTAGAGAGAGGTTAGCCTTGGAATAGTTCCTAAAGGTTTTTGGTTTCACTGGATGCCTGGATTTAATTTTTATTTCAAGTAATACTGCCTTATGGAGAGATCTGTTGAGCGAAGATATTACATTTAGTGAGGAACATCTGCCTCCCCATATTTGTGAGTACAAGGTCAAGGATGTTTGCACCCCTGCTAGGAGACTGGAACAACTGTTTCTGAATGTTGGTATTAACAAAGCTTAGGAACACTGGGCTTGTGCATTAGAAGTGGTGTAGGATTCCCAATCTGTAGAGGGGTAGTTGAGATCTTCAATAAATATCATATTGGGTTAAATGATGAGGGACTCTAGTACATTGATATAGGTAGTATGGGTTTCCTGGGACATGGTGGGTGACCTATAAGTTGCAAGGATATGGTATGACATGCTTTTTATGGTGAGTTACACATATATGAGTTCCAGTGGGTCATAAACTTTGTCTAGTCTGGATGTGAGTTTGGTTTTAATATAGACAGAGACTCCTCCACCTTTAGTTCTTTCCTGTGCAGTAGCTGGTCTAAACGTGTGAAAGGCATTATAACCTTGCACTGCTGGTGTACTCTCAGAGACTTTAAACCATGTCTTCATTACTAGACAGATGTCTACACTTTCCAGGGAGAGGAAGGCTTGCAGGGAGTGGAGATTCTTGTTAAGACTTGTAGCATTGAGCAGTGCCACCTTCAGATATTCCTCATAGGTTCAGTTAAGTCTGCAGGTTTATCAGTTTGACATTACCAAAAAGAGCACTATGGGAGTGGAAAAGGTCTTTGCCAATATCCAAATGCCTGGGGGTCAACCATATCCTCCTAAGCTGTCAAATATTGTACTCCCCTGGAATGACACTAGAAGCTAAGCCAGATGTTAAAATCAATCATTTTCTGTTGGAAATGTGGCATCATCCTTGGAGAAGGTAGTATGCTGCTCAGTGCTAGGCTCATACCTGCCTGAGGGACATAATCAGCAAGCTTGATCAGGTCTCGTTTCATATAGTCAAGGAAGGTATCTCTCAGGTCATTAACACCCCCATGGACTATGACAGAGTCTTACTGGTAGCTGCGGTGCTATGACCTAAGGGCCTCTGTGAATTTATGGATCCTTGTACTGGAAAGGAAGCTAACCATGACTCTCTTCTTATTTAGTCTGGGGAGGGGGACATCGCTGTGCCTCACTATAGAAACACCAATGACCAGGAAATTTGGCTGTGTGCTGTTTTGCCATAAGGGCTTAACAGGGGAGGTATTGGATACAGTTTTTCCATGTGTAGCTGTGGGTGGTGTTTTAAAGGAGTGTTTATATGATGGCTGAGGAGCCTTTCTTTGATTGTACTGTGCAGGAGGTCTTGGAGTTTTAGGAAGGTTACTTCTAAGTGCCTCTGCATAAGTAGTTTTATGTGTAGGGTCTTTACCCTGTGCAGTAGGTCTGGTGCAAGTGTCACTGATAACCCTTATAGGATTAGTTTTGGTTGTATGAGAGAGTTTTGCCTCCAGCTTTAGTGTATTTACACCTGTTGCATAGTGTATCTGTTTTTCTCAGTGTACATGAGGCAATTGCTGCAGTGCCTCAGAAATACCCGTTTCAATCAGACTTTCATCTCAGAAAACCTGTACAAGAAAGATTTATAAAAGTAAATGGAAAAGATTTTCCTTATGGGCTCAACGGAGAGTTTTGGATCCTTTCTCTGCAATCCCTGTTGTCTTAGAATTTCTGACATTTACTTTTTCATGGTGGGACCAGTTTCTCTACTGTTGAAGTTGAACTGGCTGCATTTTTAAATTTTCACATTGGAGATAATACTTTCCCTTTGGTATTATCTAAGCTGTGTAAGATATTTCTTAAGAGTACTTTTTTACTTGGGGTACCTATTAAGGACCTTATACTACATTAGGATCTTACTTTAGTTTGTTTACAGAGTATGATACAGTCACCTTTTGAACCCTCCACAAAGTGGACCTCAAGTTTCTTTCTTGGAAAATATTTTTTCTTGTTGCCATAACTTCAACAAAACGAGTCTGTTATCTCCAAGCTCTGTCTTCAAAACCACCTTACTTGATTACCTATAAGGACAGAGTTGCCTTATGTACAAATCCATCCTTCTTACTCAGAATTGCATCAAAAGCAAGTATCAGTCAAGTCATCAATTTGCCAGTTTTCTTCCCTAAATTAAAGGAGGATACATGCTCCATTCTTCAGATGTACATAGGCAACTTAGGAAATTAGGAAGACTGGTCGATTATTCATTTCTTTTGCCAAAAACAAATTGGGTAGGCCTGTCTCAAAAACTGCAGTTGCCAAATGGATAACTAATTATATTTCTCACGTGTACTCTTAGGTTCATAGGTAGGTACTAGGCTATTGGCCCAAGGGCCTAAGTAAGCCTAGCCAACAAGGTTCCCTGGCTTATGCCACCCAAGAAAGTTATTTTCCTGTGCCACTGTCGAGCAGAGAACAGAAGTGATCCCTGGTGTGTATTTCCTAATTCCCATCCACTGATCAAGATTTTTCTTGAAGAGTGCTAGTGCGGAACTTTGCTTGACATAGATGGGTAGCTTGTTCCAGAGTATGGGAAGTCTCTGGGACAGGAATCTATCCCTCCAGCATGTCCTATTTATCATGGTGACAAGGTTTAGGTCCCTAGAGCATGTAGCTCGGAGGGATTGGAATTTCTTTAGGTGTAGCATGTCCAACAGCTCTGGGTTTGACATAGCTTTATATGTTAGGCAGCGATCACCTCGGAGTAGGCAATATGCTACGGAGTAAAGCTGGAGTTTTTTGAGACAGTCAGTGTAGGGCATCTGTTTGAGGCCAGTAATCCGCTTTGTGAGGTACTTCTATGGCCTTTTCAGCTGCTGCAGATGTCTTGTGAGGTACATTCCAAAAGGGGCGTTGTACTCTATAATGGGTCTGATGAGTGTCGAGTAGAGGGGAACAATTACCTCTTTTTTTCCTGGATGAGAACCCTTTAGTGATGAGGTGTGCCACTTAGGACTTCCTGACTACTGTGGTGATGTGATTATCAAAGGAGAGACTACTGTCCACTTGAGTCCCAAGGTCTCTTATCACACATTCGGTGTTACGTAGACTACTGCATATGTGGTAGTTCATGGGTACAGAGTTTTTACCAAAGGGGATGACAATGGACTTTTTGGCATTGAGGTTGAGGCCCTGGCTCTGACATCAGGCATCTGTCTCAGTGAGGCCCTTCTGTAGGATGTCCACATCATTTGGGGAACTCGACTATGGCTCCTATTTTGCAGTCATCTTTGAGCTTTGTTAGCCAGAGGCCTTCTGTGCTAGTCTGTACTTCAGAGAAGTAGATATCAACAGGAGAGGTCCCACGACTGAACCCTGTGGTACTCCACTTGTCACTAGTTTGAAGTCAGATTTGGAGTCTGCAACTTTTACAGTATGGGTTCTGTCAGTCAGCCAGTTGACAGCCCGTCTTGTGACTTGGGGATTTATGACTAGTTTAGTGAGTTTAGCTTTAATTCCAAAATGGGGGAAGTCAAGATGGCTGTGTGAACCACCTTACCCTCATCTACGGTTTTCATGACTGCCTCAAAGAAGTCATGATCTGCCTTTCACAAACCCGAACTGGGTGGGGTCCAGAGTTTGGTGGTTACCAATGTCTTTGTTTATGAGTTCCATGATGATACGTTCTATGGCCTTGCAGACCATCAGGCTAATAGGGCAATAGTTCCCAGGATCAGGGGTGGCTCCCCAGTTCTGGAGTGGGATAACTGTTGCTGTGCACCATTCAGTGGGCACAAAGCCTGATGTGAGGCTATGATTGAACATGGTGCTTAGGTGGGGAGCCAGTTTGTTCTGAAGTTCATGTAAAATGCAGCCTGGGATGTTGTCCAGTCCCATGTATGCTGTGTTTTTGGCTTTAGAGAGTACAACTTTTACCTGCATAGCTGTGATTACAGGGACTCTGCATTCTTCCTGTATTGATATGGGCCCTTTAGGGGGTGAGAGTGGGGTAAAGTTAGCACTGAACTTTTTTGCCAGGATGTTGGCAATATCAGTTGGTTCTGTAATTTTCATGCCGTTGTGCTGTAACTCAGAGCAGATCTGGGTGTTGCCATTGAGATTCTTGACATAGCTATAGAATGCTTTGTGGTTGTCCTTAGAATCAGTGGTGATTTTGTTTTCATAGTTAGCTTTGGGGGATCTTATAAGGGATTTCAACTTCTTGCTGAGGCTGACCAGGGAGCTCTAACACTCATGGGATTTTACTCTCTTTTGCAACAGTTTCTTCCATCTGTTGTACAGTTTGTTTATGGCAGGGGACAACCAGAATGGCTTCCTTTTTTTGGAGGATAGTGTCTTGATTCTGTTTGAGATAGCACGATCCATGCACTCATGTAAGTGCTTATAGAGTACATTTGTGTCGTAACTGTATTGTCCATCTGCATGGGTGTCATGAAGTTCACCACTTCTGTCTTAAGAAGCATGAAGTTGGCTTTGGAGAATTTTTTTACCGTGGTTTCCTTAATTGGGGGGTGGGGGCAGGATGTGGATATCTAGGGTGATTAGCTTATGGTCGGATGGATCTGACCAACGAGGAATTGACTTCAGGTGTGGAATACCGGTCACTCATGTTGGTAATGATTAGCACTATGATATTGTTGTCCCTGGTGGGGGTGTAGATATGTTGATCCAGAGCACTGGAATTTATGAATTTTAGAAAGCGTTGAGCGAAGGAGTTGGTACATGAGTAGTTTTCCCAGTTAATGATGGGGTAGTTGAAATCACCCATTATTAGGGTGTTTGGTTGAACCCTAATATTTTCCAGTATATCAAGAAATGAGGAGCAGAATTCTGTTTAAAAGGATTGACCATGCCAAGACGACCAAAACCTCATTCAACTAGGTCAATGTCTTAGTCTGCTTTTTGGTCCAGAGCTACCATTGATGATATTTGTGCAGCTGCCAATTGGTCTAAAGCTCATACCTTTGAGGGTTATTATAAATTGGACTTCATTTCCAGGAATAGAGCTACATTTGGCTCTGTGGTACTCCTGAACATCCTTCCATGAGGGCCACCCAAGGTTTTACTGTAGCTGGGTACTCTGTTCCATTCATTGAGGAACACATGAAAATGACAAACTCATATATTTACGTTATGTACTTACCATAACTGTGCATCTGTGTTGTCCATTTTCATTTTTCCTTAACTTCTTTCCCCCTTCCTTGTCTTTGGGAATAACCTGATGGAGTTTGTCAGGAACCTTTGTTCCTGTTTGACCCCCTGTTCTGTTCTACATCTTTTTCTATCAGTATTATGGTTATGTTATATTTTTCTAACATAGCTTAGAGGCAGCAAACTCAATCTGAGGTAAAGTAGTGATCAGGGGCATTGTGGGTAAAGGGAGGAGCTTGAGAGTCTGATCCTAGACTGCAAAAAAAGTGGCCAAGTCAAACATTGAGGAAGAATGAAAAATGACAAGGATGCATAGTTATGGTAAGCACATAACTTAAATATCTATATCTATATATATATCTATATATATATGTATATATATATATATATATATATATATATATATATATATATATATATATATATACACACACACACACACACACACACACACACAACACACATATATATATATATATATATATATATATATATATATATATATATATATATATATATATATATATATATATATATATATATATATTCCGGAACTACTCTAACCTGGCAAAATTTCTAGCCCCCATAAAATCAGAATACTGCTGCCTATGTGGAACTGTTCGCAGAAACCCTAAATAAGCATATTAATAGCTACACAGAGACAGCTGTACCCACCAGAAAGAAGTACATAACTAACTCAAAAAATGAGCCATCCTTGTGGAATCACAACATCAATAGGCTACATAGCAGAAGGAAGAAAATAATTGCAGAAATTAGGAGGTGCAGCACCCAGCAGGATAAAAGCTCTCTCATCAAATTAAACAAACAACTCTGAGGACAAATAAAGTCTACCAAAGCCAAATTTGAGGAAAATTTCCCCTCCCAGGCCATGGGCAACCACAAGACATTCTTTAGCTGTGTCTGTAACCTCAAAGGCAGTGCACAGTTGTTTGCAAAGCTCATTATTAATATCAACTATACTGAGCCAGAACATATAGCAAACCCATGAGCCAACAAAATTAGCTCCAACTTTACCCTTCAACCTCAGCACTCACACTAAGACACTTTTTGTGAAAGACATACACTCCCTCGTATACCTGTGCAAATGATGATTATAATTGTGCCCTGCCCTTTTGTACATTACCTGGGTTGCCTATGTCCGATGCACAATGTTGCCAGCCTGTGTATGAGTAAGCTCAACCTTTTGGTTTTGCATTCATTTTTCCTATGGGGTATCTGCTTATCTCTTGTAGATTTATGTTGTAAAGCTGTGTGCAATTTACTGCCACTTTGCTGTTGCCACAGCATATCCTGACCATCTCTGTCTGGCATGATCCCTTGCTGCTATCTCATTCTCTGACTCTAATTGTCTCAGCTTCCATTGTCTGTCATGCAAGGAACTGCTGGCCCTGCAAGAAGCCACTCTGTTGTAACTGCTTCCTAAATGTAATATTGTGTAACACAGCACCCACTGTCTGTATTTGTGCATACATGGCGGAGTCATATTGCAGGGCACCACAGGATAAATCTAGACTGCAGAGGCATGCCTTATCAGCAATTCTTTTGGTTTGAGATGCTGCATGACTGTACCCCTGGCCAGTTTGTGTGGATGATCAAGGGTTCAAGAGCATATATGGCATCATTATCAAGATGCCCCTTGCGATGTCGCCCCTTGCAGTGCCTTTCACACATTAAACTAGCTACTGCACAAGAAGAAGCAAAAGGTGGAAACATCTTTATTTACATTAAAAACAAACACACCTCAAGGCTGGTCCATCAGTATGATGCATTTTAGCTTCTCCACATCCACATCACTTTGGACAGTGTCCCATTCCATATCTTTGCAAGCTACAGGTACCTGTTTGTGACCCAGGAAAACTATAATATAAAATTCCTAGTACTGAGTGACACCCTGGTAAAATTTCAAGCCTCCACTAAACCCTGAGAACACCACTGCCTATACGAAATCTTTCGTAGAAACCCTGTAAAATTGTATTAACATCTGTATAGAGCCGACTGCACTTACCAGATCAAACACAGAATTAATTCAAATAACAGGCTGCCCTAGTGGAATCCCAACATCAGTAGGTTGGTTAACTAAGGAAAGAAATTCATGACAAAAATTAGGAGGCACAATGACCAGCAAAGTAAAAATATCCTTGTCAACATGAGCAAGCAGCTCAGAGGGATAAAGCCCACCAAATCCAAATTTATGGTAAAATTAGCCTCCTAGGCCAAGAACAGTTACAAAGCTTTCTTTAGATATGTCCTTAACCTGAAAGCCAGTACACAGCAGTGTACCTAATTAGTTGTAATGACACTACTTGTATGGAGCTGGAAGATATTAACAAATACCTTGGCCGACAAATTTAGCCTCCCATTTTACTCCACTGTCCCTGACAGATGCCAGTCAGGAAATACCCACATCCGCAATTACCACAACTGTCACTGGAAAATACGTGCTCAAGACATTCTCAATGGCCAGGACCACTGCATTGATGGGTCTGTGTAATATCCCAGGCTGACTCATTAATGGCATAAAACATAGGTTCATAGGAGTGTACTAGGCTAATGCCCCTGGATCCTTTACAAGCCTAGCCCAAAGGATTCCTTGGCAACCTGCCACCTGATGTTATTTCCCAGTGCCTCTGTCCAGCAGGGCCACTGAAATGATCCCTGGGGTGAATTTTCTATTTCCCATCCACTCGTCAAGATTTTTCTTGAAGAGGGCCAGTGAGGTGCTCCGCTTGACGTGTAAGAGAAGTCTATTCCAGAGCATGGGCACTCTCTGGGTTAAGAACCTGTCCCTCCAACAAGTTCTGTTGATTGTGGTAATGAGGTTGAGGTCTCTGGCTTGTGTGGCATGAAGGGATTGGGATTTCCATAGATGTAGCATATCTAGCAGTGCTGGATCTGACATGGCTTTGTAGGTCAACCAGAGATCACCTCTAAGTAGGCGATATGATACCGAGAAAAGTTGGGAGTTTTTTAGTCTTTCTGCATAGGGCAAGTGTTTAAGGCCTAGGATCCTCTTAGTGACGTATTTTTGTGGTCTTTGTAGTTGTTGCATATGTCTGGTGAGGTACATGCCGAATGGGGCATTGTACTCTATAATTGGTCTAATGAGAGACGAGTAGAGCGAGATAATGACCTCGTTCTTCCTGGAGGCAAAACTCTTTGTAATAAAAACTCTGTACCCATGAACTACCACATAGGCGGTAGTCTACTTGACACCGAAAGTATGATAAGAGACCTTGGGACACAGGTGGACAGTAGTCTCTCCTTTGATAATCACATCGCCACAGTAGTCAGGAAATCTTTCTACATGGCACACATCATCACAAAAGGTTTCTCATCCAGGAAAAGAAGCCATTGTTCCCCTTACTTGTCACTCATTAGACCCATTATAGAGTACAACGCCCCTTTTGGTATGTACCTCACAAGACATCTACAACAACTGGAAAGGCCGCAGAAATACCTCACAAAGAGGATTATCGGCCTCAAGCAGATGCCCTACGCAGACCATCTCAAAAACTCCAGCTTTACTCCGTTGGATATCGCCTACCCAGAGGCGATCTCTGCCTGACATACAAAGCTATGTCAAACCCAGAGCTGTTGGACATGCTCCACTTAAAGAAATCCCAATCCCTCCGAGCTACACGCTCTAGGGACCTAAACCGTGTCATCACAATAAACAGAACATGCTGGAGGGGATAGTTTCCTGTCCCAGAGACTTCCCATGCTCTGGAACAAACTACCTATCTATATAAAACAAAGCTCCTCATTAGCACTTTTCAAGAAAAATCTTGATGATTGGATGGGAAATAGGAAATTCACCCCGGGGATCACTTCTGTGGCTCTGCTCGACAGGGGCACAGGAAAATAATTTTCTTGGGTGGCAAAAGCCAGGGTACCTTTTTGGCTAGGCTTATATAGGCCCTAGGGCCAATAGCCTAGTACCTACCTATGTGCCAAGTAGAAGGATTTTCTGACCACAGTGGCAATGTGATTATCAAAGGAAAGGTTGCTATCCACTTGTGTTCCCAGATCTCTTATGACACCTTCTGTGTTCAGTGGACTAGCATTGATGTGGTAGTTCATGGGTACTGTGTTCTTCCCAAATGGAATACATTTTTTGGCATTGAGCTTAGTCATGGTTTTGACACCAGTCATTGCTCTCCGTAAGGCCCTTCTGTAGAATGTCAACATCATTTGGGGAGCTAATAATGGCTCCCAATGTGCAATCATCTGCGAACTTGGTCAGCAAGAGTCCCTTGGTTTTGGCCTGGTTTCAGAAAAGTAGATGCCAAACAGGAGAGGGCCCAGGACTGATCCCTGTGGGACTCCACTTGTGACTGGTCAGTAGTCCTACTTGGAGTCCGCTACTTTCACTGTGTGAGTTCTGTCAGTAAGTCAGTTTGCAACCCACCTTGTGACATAGGGGTTGATGCTTTATTTAGTGAGTTTATCTATGATTCCTGAGTGGGGAATTGTATCGAAGGCTTTGGCCAGATCGAGGTAGGGTGTGTGAACTACCTTGCCTTTGTCCACAGCTCTGGTGACAGACTCGAAGAAGTCTACCAGGTTGAGCAGACAAGATCAACCCTTCACAAATCCAGACTGTGCGGGGTCTAGAGTCTGGAGATTCCCTATATCCTTATTTATTAGGTCCATGATGATGTGCTCTATAGCCTTACATACCAGACTCTGGCTAATGGGGCGGTAGTTCCCAGGGTCCGTAATTGCACCCCCCTTTGTGGAGTGGGATGACTGCAGCAGTGCGCCATTCAGTGGAGACAAAGCCTGAGATGAGGCTGTGATTGAACAGGGCACACAGGTGTGGTGTCAGTTAATTTTGCAATTCATGTAGAATACAGCCTGGGATGTTGTCAGGTCCCATGGAAGCTGTATTCTTGCCCTTGGGCAGTGTGATTTTAACCTGTGCAATATTGGGTACTAAACATTCCTCAGGTATGAGAGGGGGGTAAAGTTGGCATTGACTCTGTCAGCCAATATATTGGCAATGTCTGTTGGCTCAAAGTAAGAATTACCATTGTGTAGTAGCTCCGAGCAGATCTGAGCATTGCCTTGTAGATTTTTGACATAACTATAGAAGGCCTTGTGGTTGTCCTTAGTATCTGTTGCAATTTTATTTTCGTAGCTAGCTTTAGAAGATTTGATGAGGGATCTCAGCTTTTTGCTGAAGCTGACAAGGGAGTTTTTCCAGTCATGGGACTTCGCCTTGTTCTGCAAAAGTTTTTTCCTTCTGTTGTAGAGTTTATGGTAGGGGACCACCAAATTGGCTTCCTTTTTTGGAGGAGAGCATCTTGGTTCTGTTGGGAATGGCCCTTTCCATGCGTTTGCGTACGTGTTAGTACAGTGCATTGGAGTAATATTCAGCAGTCCTGCATTCCCCATTTGCATGGGCATTGTTAAGTTAAACACCTCAGTTTTTAGAAGCCCAAAGATGGCTTTGGAAAAGTTTTTTTTACAGTCGTTTCCTTTGCAGGGGGTGTGGGTGGCATGTGGATATCCATGGTGACAAGCTTGTGGTCAGATCTGACCAGGGAGGAGTTGACACTTGGTGTAGAGCAACTGTTGCCCATATTGGTAATAACCAGGTTGAGGATGTTGTTACCCCTAGTGAGGGTAGGAATGAGCTTAATGCTCCAGGGCACTGGAATTGATGAATTCTGGGAAACATTGAGCAACTGTGTTGGTACTTGAGTAGTTTTCCCAGTTAATGGAGGGATAGTTAGTCACCTAGTACGAGGGTGTTGGGTTGGACCTTAATATTTTCCAGGGTATTTAGGAATGTGGAGTGGGAGTCTTTGGGCATGGTGGGGGATCTATAGCAGGCAACAACTGGATTGCAGTCTTACCCAGTGTTAGTTGTACCTGGAGTATCTCTGCTGCATTATGTTGGGCTACTAGCCTGGAGGTGTACATATCCTTTATGAATATGGAGACGCCGCTACCTTTAGGGCTTCGGTCCACATTTTGGGGTCAAAAGGTGTAGTATGAGTTTTAGCTTGGTAATGCAGGAGTGCTTTCAGGTGCTTTGAAACAGGTCTCCATTACTGCATAAATGTCGATGTTCTCCATTTTAAGGAGCACTTCGAACAAATGCATTTTCAGATTTAGACTTCTAGCGTTGAGTAGCATAATCCTCAGATTAAATTTGCTTGTAGCTGTTATGGTGGTATTTTGGTCTTCTGGACATTGCCTAAAAAGGCACTATAGGGGTGGCAAGGGCCTTGGCCAGTATACGGAATCCCAGGGGGTGACAGATGCAGGCCATCTCTGGCAAAGCATCAAGGTCTGTTGATCATGTCATCCCAGGCAGACAGATACTAGATCCCCTTGAAATAACACCAGAAACTTAGCCAATTATTGAAGTCAATAATTTTTTGTTTGTACTGTGGTAGCATTCTTGTTGATGGTACAGTGCTACTCAGGGCTAGGGTCCTGCCCTCCTGGGCTACATGTTCCGAGAGCTCCTCCATGTCTCTTTTATTGTAGTCCAGGGAGGTGTGTCTCAGGTCATTCACACCAACATGGATGATGACAGAGTCATATCTGTACCTGTTGTGGAGTGACCTGAGTGTGTGCGTTTTGTGGCATATCCTGGCTCCTGACAGCTGACCGTTACCTTCTCCTTATTCAGCCTAGTGAGTGGACATCAGTATGCCTTACTATTGAGTCACCTATGATACGTGTATTAGGTAAACTGTTTTGCCTTAGGGGCTTTGGTTGTGTGGCACACTTTGTGTGATCTGTGTGGTTTATGCTGTGGTACGGTGGTTGCATGCATTTTTGCCTTGGAGGTCTCTGCTGTTTGGGTAGATTTTTATTGAGAGCAGCAAAAGTGGGTGTGTGTTTTGTGTTGTTTGTGGTGTGGTGCGATGCCAGTGTTGACCTTTTCCTCTTGACTGGCTATTCCAGTCTTGGCTGGAGAGTGCATGGGTTCCAGTCTGGTTAAATAGGTGCATCTCTTGCAAGTCTTGAGTGCTGTGGGGTAAGAGGAGAGGGTTGTCAGTGTACATGAGGCAGTTTCTTCATTGCCTCAAGATGCCCAGGTTCACCATGTTAATAAGAGAAATTGTGGGGAACTGGCCTTTGGACATGCCTGGAGGGATGTGTAATTTATTAAGCACTGAGGCTGTTTCTTTTATAGAATGTTTAATGTTGGATAGCAGTCTGTGTGCTACAGTAAATGCTATGGGAAATCTGAACAAATGCTAGACTGTATAAGCTAGTTTAAGTGCAGAACAGAAAAGAACTAGCAAGATCTAAGGGAAATTTGAAGAGTAGATTTTTCTGGCACCGGTAATAGTTTACCCTAGCTTAGCTGCACTGCGGGTCGCGCAAACATGGGTTTTTAAGGCAGAAAGTTAAAAGGGAATAGAATGCAACCCTAAACAGCCAATAAGGTACAATTTCAGAGCTGGAAACCACTCCTCTAGTGGTAGATAGTCTGCTCAGTGCTTACCACTCCCACTGATAAGCAGAAAAGCTTCCCTCTTTCACAGAAAGGTCTGGGCAACTCAAACTCCACTATAGTCCTGAATTCAGCAAATATGAATCCAAACTATTCTAGTAACAGAAAATGGTGGAAAAATGAGCAAACAGAATTTTTTTTTTTCATTTGTTTAACCGTAATAAATGTACTTAGAATAACAATAAATTCAGTTTAAACACAGAAAGGATAGCACACTGGAGTGTGTAGCCAACAAACAGTAAATGCAGTTGAAAATACATGTAAACTTATAAAATGACTAAACTAAAGTGCAGTAAGCAATTTTAAGCAAAAAAAGGCAAACAGAGTTACTTAGAATCAACCAAAGTCTCTCTTTCTCCTTTCTGCTGCTCTTGTAGTCTGTAGGATGCCAAAACAGGAACTGCTGAGCTAAAACAAGCACAAATCCACACAAACATGTTTTTTTTTAAGGCAGAAAGTTAAAATGGATAAAATGCAGCCCTAAACTGCCAATAATGTACAATTTCAGAATTATGGAAACTACTCCTGTAGTGGTAGATAGGCTGCTCAGTGCTTCCACTCCCACGTATAAGCAGAAAGGCTTCCCTCTATCATGGAAAGGTCTGGGCAACTCAGAAACTCCAATACAGCCCTGAATTCAGCAAATCTGCATCCGGACTATTCTAGTAACAGAAAATGGTGGGAAAATGAGTAAACAAGTATAATTAAATTTTTTTTCTTTTTTTTTTTATGAAAACTAATAAATACACTTAGAACAACAATAAATTCACTTTAAACACAGAGCAAGTTAGCCACTTGAGTGTGTAGCCAACAAACATTAAATGTAGTTGAAATAAATGTAATAACTTATAAAACGACAAAAATAAAGTGCAGTAAGCAATTTTAAGCAAAAAAAAAAGTAAATGGAGGTACTTAGAATCAACCAAAGTCTCTTTTTTTTCATTTCTGCTGCTCTTGTAGTCTGCAGGATGCCAGAACAGGATCAGGACCATTAGAAACAGTGTTTAACCACAGCCTCCAAACAAATGGAAAACTGGAGTAGTTATCCTGCTGTGCAAGGGTGGGCCATGCACTGACCCAGGGAATTGCAGGCTTATAAGCCTGACTAGCCTGATATGCAAAGCTGTAGAGAGAATAATCATGGATATTCTAAGTGATGACATGGGTAACCTACAAGCACTGGACCTAAATCAGTTCAAGTTTGTCACTGGTAGGTCACCAAAGTCATGGATGACAGCAGAGTGGTGCATACAGCTCACCACGACCTGGCCTAGGCATTTGACACAATACCTCACTTGAGCATTGTAGAATAGCTCACTAAACTGGGTGCAAACTACATCATCAACCACTGGATAGTAAGGTGTATTACATACAGGACTCAAGTAGTTAGAATAAGGAGTCTTCCTTCATGAAAAGGCTGGCTACTAATGGGGTGCCTAAGGGAAAAGTGCTGGGGCTGCTCCTGTTTGGCATCTACTTCTCTAAGGTAAGGCTAATGTCAAGGGCCTCTGGTTGACCAAGTTTGCAGGTGATAGCAAATTTCAATAATTGAATCCCCTCAAAACACAAATATCTTCCAGGAAGGCTTGACACAGACTAATAAATGGTGCCACAGTCGTTGTCTAAAACTCATTTCCAAAAAGTGCATCATAGTATCTTTTGGAAAGACAGCCACCCCAGCATACTACTGCATTGACAATACACCCCTAAGAATAGACTCTGTAGATGGGGAGTTTGGAAAGCTTGCAGAAGGTGATTTGGCATTTTGACAGTCATATGCCTACTGTAGTGAGGAAATCATTCCTGCATATACGCTAAACAAACAGCACCAGAATTACCCATTCTAAAGACTTAAACCTTGTCTGTGAAATAAACTGGACCTGTTGAAGAGGCAGGCATGTATCCCAGAGACTACCCCTTCTCTGGCACATGATCCCCATCCATTTCAAGCAGAATTCTTCCTTAAATTCAAATGCAACTTGGACAATAGGATGGGGTACAAGAAATTCATTCCTTGCTTGGCACCTGTCTCTAATGGGCACAGGCAGCCTGTAAATGGTTCCTCTCCCAGGCCACTGCTTGTACATGTTTCATCTCCCAAGCCCCTGCTTAAACTTATCAAGAGTATGAGAATTCATCAGAGTTTTGGGATGCATGGCTAGGCTTAAAAAAGCCTATGAACATATGTTGCACAACTTATAAGGCGAGGTATGGCTTCTAGATCCAAGCATGTCATTGTTTCATTGTACTCTGCTCTTATAAAAATCAGCCACTGAGTACATTGCCTCCTTCAGTACGTAACTCACCAGACATATGCAGCAACTGGAGCTTCCTCAGAGATTCCTAAAAAAAGAAGACATGGTGTCGGAAGCAAATCGTATGCAGACCTCCTCAAAGCCTTGTCCTTATATTCTATCTCTTAAAGGCTGCTGATAGGCAACCTATGCCGAGCCTACAAAACATCCTGTGATCCAGCCCTTGTAGAACTATTTCACATTCATAAAACAACTAACATCAGGAACACCCAGTCCAGGGACCTAAACCTTACTTACAACATAAGTAGGACATGTGGAGGGACAGTATGCATCTCAGAAGCTTTCCCCTGTCTGGAACATGCTTCCCATCCATGTAAAGCAGAGTTCATCCTTGCATTTATTCAAGCAGAACTTGGATTAGTGGATGGGGAACCGTAATTATACCCCTGGTCTGATAGCTTTGTCTCTGTTTAAAGAGAGGAAGCTTGTAAATGCTCAGCCACCCATGCCCAAATATATATATATATATATATATATATATATATATATATATATATATATATAATCGCCAAACAAACTGTGGTCTGGCTTAATAAGGACCCCCTTGAGTCGATAGCTTAGCATTCTGTTATAATTAGTGTAGGTCACATGTGTGCCATATGTGAAAGTCCTGAAAACTGCCTGGGTGGCATATATATTGTTGATGATACCATGTATATTATAGACCACATGGCAGTTTATGGAATAATATCCTTTGTGGTTCACATACCTTCTCCCCAGTTCACCAGGTAGGGCCTCTGTTTTGATGTAGATATATTATGTGGTGCCCAGAACCTCAGAGAAACAGACTATATCATAGGACTCCCACATGGTGTTGGCCATTTCCTTCTTGGCACACACATGCTCCTCTCACATGCTTCAGCATAGCATTGAGGAAACTGAGAAATACCACCCAGTAGGTCGCTGAAAGGTCCTTGTAACTAATATACCTAAAGCCCTGAATAGCTTGACATCTACTGGGAATAGATACTGTGATGCCTGTGCACTGGCCCAGCAATCAAGGAGCCTCAATCCTTACCACTGCCACCATTGAAGAGGCATCCACACTGGGAAGGATAACAAATACACACACAGTAAAGTACAATTTCCCTTAAGAGCGCACAGAGATTACAGTCAGTCTGGGGCTGATCCCCAATAAGACTCCTCACTGGTACAGCTGTAGGGTCCAGATCTCAGCCTAGTGGTCAAGCTAAAGCTAAAACCTCCAACACCCTCTCCTCCAACCAGTGCTTCGTGTCCCTGCCCGAGTAGCTGACACACACACACACACACACACACACACACACACACACACACACACACACACACACGCACACGCGCACTTTGAGATATGAATTATATACAAACACACAAACACTCCTGGGGAAGGCTGGCACATTTTCTAGCCATGCCCCTTCTGCCCAGACTATATGGTAGTACCACTTGCCACCAACCACTAATATCAGCTACTAATAAGGCCTGTATCAAAGGGTGTCCAATTATTACTGTGCAATATTATTATCCAGATGGTAAGTGTGATGAACAGCAAGGCTTATTTGGAGTGGCCTGGACAGTATCACTATATACATGCAATGTACTGTAGAGCTTAAATTATCTCTACAGAAAACAGCCACAGTTGAAAGGTTTAAAAATATTTAATAATAAATAACACAAGACAATATGTTTTACAACGCAGTGTTAGTCAAGAGTTCAGATCATCACAGAGAAATGCTTAAAATAATACAGTAGAAAAGTTCTGACATCAGCACAGAAAACAGCGAGACTAGACTTCCTATTTCCTCTCTATTTCTAAGAGCAAACACAGTTCTAAAATACTTGCATATAGAGCAAGGCAGTGCTGGTGATGTCAGTTCAGAAAACAAATGCAAAATGCTCTGATTGTCTCTTTCTCTGTCCTTCGATAGGCACAGTACCACTGACTCAGTTCAGATTACATCATTATTCTTTGTTTCCCAGGCTAACAGTAACTCAAGAGTGTAACAACCCTTTTGATCTTGCAGCTGGTCAGGAAGCCAGAGCAGTAAAAGACATCATACATGTAAATTCTAGCCATTAACTCTGGTCTCAAAACAGTAGGAAGAATTCCTTCATTCTGACATCTCGGCTCCAAGTTTTGAGATCAAGCAATTATACAATGCTTGACTTATCAGCTTTCCTCCAGCAGAGTGCAATGTGGTTTCATATTTGAAGTTCAACATTTACCATATTTTTCTTACATTTAAGAGAACAAGCATGTGGCTTACATTAATATTTACAAATGACAGAATTATCTATCTACAGAATCCTATCTAGCTAGGCTGGCAGCCTTCACAGATACTCAATGACTCCCACGGAGCTGCAGATGGGGTCATCTCATTTCCACAGGTTACATAGTGTCCCTGTTCACATTGTACCTGTTCATTATGTCGATGTTGTAGAGGGCTTGAAATATTAAGTGTGGTCAGATGATCCTGCCATGTCAGGAGCGACACCAAGCATCATTAAGCAAAGGAGCACTTGTGACAGCTGCATTTGAGATGCACATTGCAATAGCTGCAACAATCCTAAGCATATTTATATGATGCACTCTGTCTGGACACTGGCATATGGCCAAATTCAAATTTAAAGTGATCACAGCATCACTGAGTGACATTTTGGCATTTCTGAATCACTCCACCATCTTGTTTTGCCCTATTGTCGTATGTGGTGCTTCATTTTATAGTCATTAGCATATAACACAGCCAACGACATCATGTGGCTGTGCCTGGCTGCTCAGCATGCATATTCGATTTTAGTGTGATGTGACAAAGTTTTCTAAATCTGTCTGAGTTTCCATCTTCTAGTACCCTGATGCCCAGTCTGCTTTCTGAAAGAGCCAGCCTCTGCAGCATTTTAAAAACATACCAGTCTTCCATTTCTTTTATATGTGGACAACAGCAGAGAAAAATTGCTGTGCTGCTTGCTTCTTTGCCTTTTGCTGCATAGTCCAGAATCCTGGGCAGATATGTGTATTTATATCTAGTAAGCTACCTAATGTGCCCGGAACTATTTAGCTTAAATGGTTGTGTGTCAAAGACAAGTTTTAAATTGCATGCTGGAAACGATCCCATGTGCTTGAAGAGGAAAGGTGGGATAAGCCAAAAAGGTTAATTGCAATATTTGCTAAATTAGGTGTCACATTTTTGCTTTTGCATATAATTTTGTGGCCACATTCCCATGAGGTGTACCTACAAAACATCAAAGGTCAAATATTTGATATTCTTGTACCAATAAATATGTTTGGTAATTCTTCTGACTAGAAACTGAAAGATCTTGAGAACAAGTGGAAAATTCACTCTTCTGTTATACAGTTCTTTCATACCTCCACTCCACTATAATCCAGAAACTTCCCTTCAAGCAGAATACTTTATTTAACAGAAAGCAAGTCTGTCATGCAGGCATACCTGTAAGTGAAGGTAAATTACATCCCACTCTTCATCATAGATAAGAAAATGTCAGCAGCAAAGAAGATCTTTGTGGCTACTGTGCGGATCTGCCCAGTACCATTTCCTCTTCTTTCATCTTGTACCCTTGAAGACAGTTTTCAACATTTCATAGCAGATTAGGAAACTGTGACTTCAGCCAATTGCTATTCAAACCATTTCAAAAGGTTATACTGGTGACTTTAAACAGTTGGTGTATTCATATTTTATTTCCCAGATCATAGATAATCAGGTACAGTTTGCTTTGGGCAGTAATGAAACGGGCTCTGTTGAAGCCAGTAACTGGATCTTAGACCACCAAAAAAAGAGCAGGGTTTTGTATAAGACTATTTGTAGTGCCAGGAAACGACAATGTATATAAAGTATTTCCACTTCCACTTTGCCTGTGTTCATTTGATCTTTCCACAACCCTGAGTGTCTTAAATGTAGTGCATTTGCTTGCTTTAAAGTTGCTTAAGCACGTTTGTTCATTGCATTCAAAGATTGTAACTGTTGGCAGTCTGCAGTTTATAGTTGGGTGTGTAGTCTTGAATCATGTATTTCTTAGTACTGCAAGACCACTGAGTCTTAGAGAACAAAGGCGGTACATTAACTTTTTTCTGCAGGTATTGTTCCTTTGCTGAGGTGCTTCAGTTTTGAAGTGAGACTACCAAGTCAAGAGGGTATTCGGAGTAAAACCATTCAGATCTGTACAGTGCAGTTCAGGTAACATTTCCATTAAGCAGCGTTATGCGTAAGAAGAGTTTTAGATGTTTTGTGCACTTCCATATTTAGTTACACGTGATTGCTGCCATGGATTTATGTTTTGTGCAGTTGAGTTTCAAACAGTAGTATTGCAACAACTCGGCGAGTATTTAAATAATGTTTTACTGTAGTATTTGCACACCTTAGAAAGCAAATACTAGTTTTCCCTTTAGACAACCAGCTTGTCATGGTTCATACTAAAGAACTGCTGTATCAACACCTGCACACTATTACAGTGCTGCTAAATTCCAAGAGCAGCTTCATGCACCTTCAAAACAGCAGTTTCCTGTCTGCTTTAATAGCATCTATTCAAATGAAAGTATTCCTTACTCAGGATACTCAGAACCTTTTGGCCAGATTATTAACAGTATAGTTTCATAGGGCTGTGACATTTGTCTTATTGCACCCTGAATAAGTCAAGGAGGCGTTCCTATGGTTGCAAGATCTTGTCAACCGAACAGAGAGAATGCAGCTTCTGTCGCTTCGTCCTCGGTAATGCATGGCAGCAGATTCCTTGAAGTACATATGGGAAACTCATTTTCAAAACTCAGTGTAGAGATTTTGGTGTCTAAAGGAGAGTTCCGTTTCCATGAGCTTCAGAGATGTGAGAGCAGTCCAAAGTACACTGGTGTTTTTTTAGGACAGGTTTTAACCAAGACCACTCTAGAGCAGCTCAGACAATGCAGTGCTGTCGTACATCAGCAGAGTCACAAGGTTTTACCAACTTTGCAGAGAATTTATTTACATTCTGTTGACTGGTTAGGCTCACTAGGCAGGCAACCCCTTTTCAGTGTGGGCAGGTGTTATTTGTACTGAATGGGGGAAATTTGACCAAGTGATCGGTGAGCTTTCCCTACTGTTGCATGTATTTAGGAAAATGAACATGCAAAGTATTTTATTAAGATGTATGTAAAGTGTGACAAATTGTAAATACAATGAATGTGTACACAAGGAAAGAAATAACTGAAAAGTGTCAGTATAGTAAAGTAATCCCTACTGTTGTTGATGAGTGCTTGGGATCTTTTGCGTTCAGCTACCACCAACTGAGGTAGATGGGACCTTGGTTTAACATGTCTTTGGAGGGACTGCATACTCAGGAATGTAGCACCCCCCTTTATGCTGCATTGCAGTGGCAGAATTGGAACATTAGTCTAAGCTCCTGTTGTGGAAATAGAACCAACAGTTTTCCAATCTTGCAGCACCAAAGGCAAGTGTGCTACCTGCTGAGCCACTTACAGTGTCAAAGAAGCATTTAGTAGGCAGTGAGCAGTCCAACATGGCATCTTCCTCACTGTAGTGTATTGGTGAGCTCTTTCAGCAGGTAATCCACCTTGTATTTGAGTGGCAACTGACCGCTGCTCTTTTAAACAAATAGTAAGCTTTGTGGTGCTGCAGTAGCGTTGTTGCCTCACAGTTAGACGTTGCCCATTCGATTCTCAGTTAGTGCATCTTCCGTGTGGCGACATGCGCGAATGGGCATTCCTTCGTTGAAGGTTGTGCGTTAGGCCCGACAAGCCAGCATGTAAAAATCTACTGACAATCATTAGCGGACCGGAGTTCCGCTGTGGCGACCCCTAACTGGGAAAAGCCGAAAGACACAACAACAAGACACAACAAGTAAGCTTTGAGATAGACATCCAAACTGGATTTACTTGCTATTAATCTGAATACTTAATTATTTATTTATTTTGTTTTTACATTTGTTAACTGGATTAGTCTGACTGGGTACAGACAGCCCTTTTTCAGTGGAGGCCTGAGGAGAAAAGCCCCAGGAAAGTAATTAAAAAATAAGAAAAAACTAGCAGTTCAAGTTGTCAGATACTTAGCATTACAAAAACAGAAAGAAATATACAATACGAATATATACAAGGCAAAAGTACAGTATTTCAAGAATGTAGTAGCAATATGTTTGAGGAATTACAAGGAATGTAAAAATGCCTAAAATAAAAAAAAAAAATTCAGAGTAACATCATGACATAGTTCTAACAAAGATGCAGTTAATAGTATTAGGTACTAAGTGCAAAGAGAGTAGTAGATGTAGACAGTTTAGATAGATAACAGGCAGGTATATTAATTGAGAGAAGAAGAAAAATGCATTAGGTAATTTCCTGAGAAATACAGATCCATATATGAAAACAAATCCACCGTCAGGAAAAAACAATTTTAATGCAGCAAAGCTTTCAGTTAAACAGCTTTCCTCAATGTTAGATGCTGTTAGCATTGAGGAAGGTTGTTTAACCAAAAGCTTTGCTGAATTAGTCTGTTTTTCCTGACGGTGGATTTTTGTCTTCATATGGTGACTTTTTGTTCCAGTCTTCACTGTACCAGATAGTTGGCTTCAAATACAGATCCATGCAATTTGGAAATTAATCTTTAGTTGCTTTTTGAATTTGCCACTTTTGGTAATGGAACGAAGGGACAATGGAAGTTTGTTCCATGCGTATGCAATTGAATGACTAAAGTATTTTTCCAATATTTTTGTTCAGCTAGGTCACCTGCAGAAGGTTTTGTTGTATGCTTCTGAGGTCACGATTGGGTGTGTAGGGTATAATTATGGATGTAAGGGCAGGGCAAGAGTTGGGGCTATTTAGGACAGTGTGTGCAATTTGCAGTTGTGATATTTGAAGCATGTGTGGGAGCTCAGGCCATCTTAAGCTTTTCAGGGATATACAATGATCGTATTTATAGCTATTACTGGCTATGAATCTGGCTATCTTGTTATAGGTGGTTTCTATTTTGGTTAAGAGATTATTTTGGAGGTTAGTAAGTATGGGAGCAGCATACAGCAGGAATGGTACAATAAATGTTTGAGCCAGTATAGGTCTAGATCTGTTTGGTATATATTTGTTGTTGCAGTATAGAAAACTGTTTTTGATACAGTTTAGGATATGTAGGTCGAATTTTAATTGGTCATCTATAGTAACACCAACCAATTTGTTGATTGAGTCAGCAGTGATAATTGTATTATCTAAGGATGATATGGTGAAGTTGTCTTTAGCTGGATTCAGGTTTTTTGGAAGGAAAAGGAGAAGCTTGGTCTTTTTTGGGGTTGAGAAGCAGGTAACTCACCAGTTACTGTTCCCAGTCCTACACCAATGTACTTGGAGAATAAACACATTTTCTTTTCTTGGACTGCTTTATCTTTTATTCAGTTCTACTGATTTAGAAAGTACTTCAGGAGATGGGCTGGGAAAGCAAATTGCATTCTTCCAGTCAAAGCCTGCTTAAGACAAACTTAGTTTTGCTTGTTTATGCAGGTCATCTCACTTGAAAAGGACAAGCACACACAAACACTGGCTGGGAAGAATCTTACAGGTAAAAAGCAGTTCAAGTTTCAACTTTGGTACAGGAGATGGGAGTAATTTAGAGAGAAAAAAAATCGGACGCTTTGTGTAGTGTTTATATATTTTTCAGTGTTTCACTTTAAAGTCAAATAACAAAAGGTTGTAAAATAAGAAAAAGCGTTAACTATTCAGATGAACTGATCAAACTGCAAAAATCAGAGTTTGAAGCAAAAGGAAGGCTGGATCGGCATGAGGCTTCTTAAAAAGAGGTATTTTAAAAACAGAGTTACAAGACAAAGCATTAAAAAAAACAAGATGTTCTGCTGTACAAGATAAACAGGAAGGAACAGACTGCATTAATTTTATGAAAGTACAAATAAGCAAACAGACTGGTGTTCCACACTGGATTTTGTTACTTAAGAGGATACTTTGTATATTCCAAATCTGGTCATGAGAAACTAGCCAAGATCTGTATTAATAAAAATGCAGTCATACCAGTAGAAAGAATTGGTCTTGACAAAATTGTAGCAGAAGGGAAAATAATTGAATTAAAATGGGGACAGTAGAGTTTGTAGAAGTTATTTCACTGTACACCAGGCAGAAGGGAAGTGGGTTTATCCAATCAATCAGGGAATGTTGAGAGGCAGGTGTGACATTCAAGCTGCTATATTCAGCTTTCTTCAGAATATTTTTGTCCTGGAGAATCAAATGCATTTTGAATACTAAGCAAGCAAAAGAGGAAATAAAAAGATGTAGCCAGCAAAAAGTGCTGCAGCAAGCAGGAGACTCTTCTTCTGATAGTAACAGAGTCCACAAACTTTGCTATTGAAACCTTTTCTATTGTTCAAAAGAAAAATGCTTGAGTAACAAAAGCACAGGAGCTGCCTAGAAGAGTCAGGAGTACCTTGGATTTGAACTAGAGAGTAGTGGTAGGAGCTGGAGGGGATAGTGGAGAAGACCAGTATCATCACAAAATCAGTAAGTTAGAGAGTATAAAGCATCAGTCTCTGTATAAGAATAGATATGTGCAATGTGGCCTTGCAAGAAGAAGTGGCTGAAAAACTTGAATTTTACTATATTAAACTGGTGGAAGAACTGTATTCCCACTTTGATATTAATATTTAGGAGGACACTGGAAGGACTGAAAAAGTACCTGTAAGTAAATAGTTTTTTTTGTTTGTTTTTATTAATGTTGTGTCTTTCGGCTTTTCCCGGTTAGGGGGTCGCCACAACGGAACTCCGGTCCGCTAATGATTGGCAGTTGACTTTTACGTGCCGAGTTGCCAGCCCTGACGCACAACCTTCAACAAAGGTACGCCCATTCACGCATGTCTCCAGACAGAAGATGCTTTAGCTGCAAATCGAACGGGACAACGTCTTACTGTGAGGCAATAGCGCTACCGCAGCATCACCACCGCAGTCTGCATGTAAATTGTATGTTACATTGTAAATGGTTTTCTACAGTGTGCAGTCAGGGTATTGTAAATGTGAGGTGAGGGTGTTTTACCATTAAATGGTGTATATGTTAAAGGTATTAAACCAAGGAAGTACTTTTCCTTAGTTGTAAAGTATCCAGACTTTACACTGTAACAAGCTATGAAAGGCTGGATAAAAGCAAGTTGTACTTAGTGTAATGTTGTGAGCTTGGGCTGCTGGTGTGAGGGATTATAGTGCATTGATCAGATTGTATGTAGAATTAAGATAATTTCTCCTTTATGTAAAGGTAGATATCTAGGTTAATGTGCCTAGTTTAAACTATATAAGCTATAATTTATAAGCCAAAAATAAAAAGATAATGTTATGAAATGCATGGAAAATGGTAGTTCTTTCTTACATTGCAAAGACATTAGATACTTTTCTATTAGCAAGAGTTTTCACTGAGAGATAAGAAGTCTATAGGTGACAGCAAGTTAATCATGAGACATTTTAAGAGGGTGTTCTGAATAAAATTTGCAAAGGTTCTTTTGTGGATCTACAAAAGCACTAGCTGTGTTTCCTCCATTCCTAACTTTAACTGTTTTACTTGGGGACTAGTGGTCTGAATTTGCAAGCAGTTGATCATGAAGGTTCTGAACATTTTCTAAGTGAAATGAACAAGGTACAGTGTAATTAATATTTATATGTATATTGGCAAGTGGGTCAATGAAATATAAATGAGACTGTGGGAAGTGAAGATGGTGTACAAGAAGTTTCCTCCCCAGGAGCTTTAGAATTTTAATGCATTTGTACAACTATGCATAATTAATGTTTAAGGACAACTGCTTCTATCTAGGGTAAACTTTAAAAAAATACTTAGTTTTTATGTGTTCGTTGTAAGTTAAAAGGGGGTGAAGCTCTAAAAAATGTATTTAGTTGTGTTGTTTGTTTTCATTGAAGCAAAGTCTTGAAAATGTGACATTGGTTCAAATGGAGATGAGAGGAAACAACTACATAAGAGATCAACCTGCCAGATATTAGTCTGTGCAAGTAAGGTTAAAGTTGAAAACATACATTCTAAAGAACTAACATTATAGCAAGTGGGGATAATGGATTTCTTTTGTAATATACTTTGTCCATTTTACAATAGAATGTAATTGGCTTTACAGATATAGACAAAAAGACAGAGTATTTTAAACTGCTAAGTACATATACCAGTGTTGTGGGATAAATACTTGGATCATACCTCTCAATTTCTTAGCACAAGAAGTCTGTACAAACAGAAAAATATCACTCTTATTAACTTAGTTGCAAGAATAACAGGCTTTGTGTTATATATTTTCTGATGGATATGAAGTCTAAAACCTCAAATGTCTGGCATTATTTAGTGAATTCAGTCCTGAGTGATTTCCAGAAAACACAACTTTTATGAGAAACAGATGTAAAATATGAGGCAAAAATCTGGACATTCTGCAAAAATCTGTACAGTTGAGAGGTATGATTTGGATAGAAATTATCTTGTAAATTTGACAAAGAATGGATTCCATGGTGGACATTCAGCAGAATATCAGGGACAAAGTTAGAGAAGTAGTAATACTGATTGCTAGAGTAGTTCCAGTAGTGACAGGAAAGGAAGAAAAAATAACAGTGGTAGATTTGTGGTGGTAAGGGGTTATAGGGGTTATTGGCAGGGGAGAATGATTGTTAGCTTGTGTGTGTGTGTATATGTATGTATAGATATAGATAGAAAAATGTATATAACTGTATTTAAAAAAAAAAACTATTATGAAGATTAATAGAATTTTGTGAGAAACAATTTTTCAGCTGGGAATATTGTTTATGAGTGGGAAAAGAAACCTAATTTGTAATAGTGAGGAAGTATTTGGGAGAGCCTAGAATGAGAAAACATAATAATAAAAGAGAGTACATTTCTAAAGAAATATGAGAATACCTGGTATGTATGATATGAATTCAGTAATAGGAACTCGGACAAAATTTACATATTATTCTCCAAAGTACAATAACTGGACTAGACTGGATATAAATTCCGTTTCACAGGGACATGTCTGTTGTACCTCTCAACATCATAGCTTACGAAATCTGGACAAAGTCAAAAATAATTGGGGTCAAAGGCCCACAGTCATGGACAGATTTTAATTTCCCTTCTTGTAAACTTAGAAAGACCTTTTGCATTAACGTGCATTTTCTGAAAAATATGTCATTATTCATAAGCTGTAGCCTTCATTGGTTTCTTAGAAATTCTGAGATGCCTTAAAAAAATATGATTTTATGCAGTCCTAACACCCACATCTTGATTGCTGCAAAGGATACAACCTGTCTCTTAACCAGTCTGTCATTATGGGAAGATTGATCAAGTTCTTTATACAAGTGCCGTACACAGTATTTCTCAGTATTTATTTTTGAGTGTGTGTGTGTGTGTGTGTATATATATATATATATATATATATATATATATATATATATATATATATATATATATATATATATATATATATATATATATATATAGATAGATAGTGTGTGTATGTATATATACACACACATACACTCTTTAGCAGTGGAGCACACAGCCAGACAGCTGAGCTTTCCTGCTGCAAAAGAGTATATTGAAGATTGGCAGATGGTTTGTGCTTTTTCTTTGCTAGGCAGATAAGTTCCCTTTGGGAAAAAAGTTTATTTATTAATGCGTTTCTATTCAGGAAAATTATTTTAAAGTTAGGAGATTGTGTTTTAACATACGCCCACAAGACCGTATTATACTTTTAAGTGTGAGTTCTCTTTTTTCCTCTCAGTTAAAAAGTTGTTTCAAGTAATTGAAAAACATTTTGTCTGTTGAGAAATTGTGTTTATTTTAATTTTGGGGGGCTGGTAAAGTGTTTTTTTTTTTTTTTAATACTGTATTTATATTTGGAAAAGGTGACGTTTAAGTTTTACCAGTTTTTGATGCTTGTTTTCCCCAGGAAAGAGGCATAATTTTTGGATTGATCATGGAGCAAACTGCTGGCCCCACTCTTGCTCTGTTTAACAGCTACAGAAATAAAAAGTTAAGCAAACAGCCTTTGCCACCACAACAAGCAAGCAATTTGCCTCAGCCACAGGTGGATGACTCTGCTGTGGCCATTCGTTGTACCTCAGACCACTCATCTTTTACTCTGGAGCCCTGTAGTGTAACACCTACAGCAACTGTGGACCGTTAGTCATGATGTTCTTCGTTTTCCATTGCTGCAGTCCTTACTATTGGGGTATAGTCCGCGCATGACCGACGCCATATCCTCAGTCTTTTGCCGCATGGTCCGATGCAGAAGCAGTTTTGAGTGCAGGTTGGCGTTCTGAAATATTTCAACAGAGTTGGCTAATACCCGTTGGGGAACATTTTGGTTTTCTTGCCTCAGTATTTTACCGGATGTCATTCAAATAATACAATGTCACCTAAACAAGGGACTCGCCAGAGGCAAGTCAGATTTTAACGACAGATGCCTCGGACATTGCTTGGGGAGCTCATCTAAATGGAAAGTGGATACAAGACAAGTGGCCTGCCAGACTACAGCATCTACATATCAACATGAAGGAGATGTTAGCAGTCCAGTTTGCATTAATGGCTTTCAGGGAGTTACTTCTTCCAGGGCAGGTGTTGATTCTAACAGACAACACAACTGTCATGTGGTACATCAACAAGCAAGGGGAACACATTCTTATCCTCTATGCAGGCAAGCAATGATTTTATGGGAGACTGCTAAGCTTGCAACTAACTCTTCAGGCAAGGTTTCTGCCAGGAGCACAGAACTCCTTAGCAGATGTGTTAAGCAGACAAATCATGGATCCGTGGAAACTGGATCTTCATGTATTTCAGAAATTGACAGTGTCATGGGGAACTCCAGACATAGATCTGTTCGCTTCTCCACTAAACCACCAGCTGCCAAAGTATTGCACAAAGGGGTTTCATCACACAGCTTGGAAAGTGGATGCTCTGTCTTTCAGTTGGAAAAACCTTCATGTGTATGCCTTTCCACCTCTGCCTCTTCTTCCAAAGGTACTATTAAAGGTCAGACAAGACAGGCCAAGGATGATTTTGATAGCTCCAGATTGGCCAACACTGGTACCCACTACTACGGAGTCTGGTAAAGAAGCCTCCATGGCCTTTACCTCTGATTCCTCATCTGTTATCTCAGAAGGACGGTCATCTGCTCAATGTCAAGCTTCACTCTCTTCATCTAACTGCCTGGCATATTCTGTGTTGAAACACAGCAGGTCTCAACTTCCTCAACAAGTTTTAAATGTGATTATGGAAGCTAGAAGACCTAGTACAAGGAGAGAAAAATGGAAGAGATTTTTATTTTGACAAAGAATTTGGAGATTTCTGAGCCTAATTTGAGTGTGGCTCTTCAATATCTTACTGAGTTATTGGACAAAGGTTTGTCCTTCTCTTCCATTAAGATTCATACTGCAGCAATTTCAGCTCACTATGATTGTGACCCACCTTATCCTTTGTTCAAGCAGTTTCTTAGAGGGCAAAGAATATAAGACCCCGAGCTCCTACTCCTGCTTGGGATCTCAATTTTGTGTTGGAAAAACTTACTCTACAACCTTTGAGCCTGCAGCTACTGCTGAATTGAAACACTTGTCATGGAAGACTGCTTTTCTGTTGGCTATTACTTCTGCAAGAAGGGTGTCTGAGTTGCAGGCCCTTATGGCAGTAGAGCCCTTTTTGATTTTCCATAAGGATAGGCCTTCCTTTATGCCTAAGGTGGTTTCTAGTGTGGCTTTAAACCAAACTATTCATATGCAGACCCTCAAAATAAAGGGGAAAAGATTTTGCACACTTTAGATGTACACAGGCAATTGCGTTATTATTTAAGCAGGACTAAGGATTTTAGGCAGTCTCAGCAGTTGTTTGTTTCTTTTGCTTTGAGTTCACAGGGCAAGCCTGTGTCAAAACAAACTATTTCTAGGTGGATTGGCTTTGCATTGCATTTTGTTATTCCCATCATGGCAAGGAGATTCCAGCTGGGATTAGGCCTCATTCCACTAGGGCTACTGCCACTTCAACAGCATTTATATTTTGGAAGCAGCTACTTGAGTTCAGTGCATACTTATCACCTTCCTATTTACTCTAAGTCTAGGGCTGGTTTATGATTTGCCAGCCAGGGTCTTCTGACATCTAGGGCAAGAAAAGACTGAGGATAGGACTGCAGCAACATCTACATTTATGGTAGGTACAAAACTGTACTTTTTGTGTGGCTGTTGGGGTCCCCTCACTGGGCAAGGGAGAGACACTCTTGTCAGCCTTAGGAGAGGCAACAGGGAAGGCTTCCCCATTTTGTCAGAAAGTTGTGCCGATACCTGGGGAAACAGATGCTGCTGTTAATAACACTGTTGGCTCCATTTTCCTTACAAAAAGAAACCGAAAACTAAACATGTTTCTTCTCCTCAAATCTCCTTAGACAGGAGTAGTTTACTGGGTCTGCCCCAGGGTTTAATTCAAGCTGTTGATCCTTCTTATAAAATAGTTTGTTAAAAAAAAAAAAAAAAAGAGGAGTTACCTCATTTCCTCAAGAGATTAAAGATTTTGAGTCAGATTTCTGATTCAGACTCCATTTCTAGGGGTTTCTCTTTCTCTGAGACTATTTCCAAAATGTGCCAGTATTTTCAGTAGTTGAACACTCAGGTTTCTCAGACCTTCACCCATTCCCTTTGTTCTGCCTGCTTTGGAGGATGTGTGTGTGTGTGTTTGTTATTACCTGCAATTTTCTTGATAGGCAGCCAGCCTCCCCTACAAAGGAAGATGGGATCTGTAAAGTTACTCAGCCTTTTCAAATTGTATGATCTATTTGCAAACCTGACCCAGCAACTAGAGTTTAGTTAATCCTACTAAGCATTTAGTTAATTCCAATCCTACCCTTTCTGATAAGGAGGGGAAAATGATTGGTAAGTATAGGAAAAAAGTGTAAGCTTTTGCAGTTTAGATTTTCAGAATTTTGATTTGTCGGCCTTGTATGTTAGTTTGTTCTGACCAGTTGTGAAAGTATGAGGAATCTTTTGAATGCAGTTTCTTCTTGTAAGTAAAAATCTGCTTTAAATATATAATTTCTTCAAAGAAGAACAAGAAAACCAACGAAGTAAACACTGCCCAGGATCTCATAAAATGTACTTTATTCAGTGGTAAGTGGTTTCACAACTGCTTCATCAGACCATAAAATAAATAAAAACAATGATCACATTTATAGGAGCATAAATTAACGTCTAACCAATCCTTTTACAGCGCCAGTCCCTTCCTTAAAGCAACACAAAAATGTGAATATATATATCACATATAAAACATAGCACATAAATGTAAAATATAGCAATAGAATATAAACATGTAAATATATTAAAAAAAAAAAAAAAATATATATATATATATATATATATATATATAGAGAGAGAGAGAGAGAGAGAGAGTCTTCTGTGTGGATACATGCATGAATGGGCGTGCCTTCGTTGAAAGTTGTGCGTCAGAGCTGGCAACTCGGCATGTAAAAATCTACTGCCAATCATTAGCGGACCGGAGTTGCGCTGTGGCGACCCCTAACCGGGAAAAGCAGAAAGAGACAACAACATATATATATATATATATATATGTGTGTGTGTAAACTTTACTGTCCAAGTTCTACTGCCAATCATTAGCGGACCGGAGTTCCGCTGTAGCGACCCCTAACCGGGAAAAGCCGAAAGAGACAACAACAACATATATATATATATATATATATATGTATATATGTGTGTGTGTGTAAACTTTACTGTCCAAGTTCTGAGCCCTTGTCCCTTCAAAATAGGTCTCAAGGGGACCTTCTCATTGAGTCCAGTCTGATCATCCACCTAACTTCTCTGGTTTCAGTGAAATTTCTCACATCACCCCCGAATACTAGGTTGTATCCTGTTGATAACCAGAAACTGAAATATATGTTGTGAATTAGCGTTCATAACATATTTAGCAGAGGCATGACGTGTATTGTATAGGTGTTCCCTGATCCTATCCTTCAAGGCTCTGTCCGTTTTGCCAACGTAAAATGCATGGCAAACTAGACAGTGAGCCAAATTGACTACATGCGATGTTGAACATGTGGCAACTGTCTTAAAATGGAACCTGCATCCAATATCAGGGAGTTCAGAATACCCATTGCTGTCTAAATAACCACAGTAATTACAATTACCACAAGGTAGAGTCGCATTAACTACATCACATATAGGCATCTTATAGCTGTCCGGATAGCATAAAAGCCGTCTCAGATTTTTTCTTGTTTTTGTAGATGAAATGTGGAGTGTCACCAGCATTCCTCTTTATACCAGCGTATGTGACTAATACACCCCAGTGTCTGTTAATAACTTCAGCTGTCTTTCTAGTGTCTGTGGTGTAAAATAATGAGATGGAGGTTTTGTTATGGATGTCAGACTGGGAGTGCAACTTATAAAGATGAGCCACTTGATCTGAATAATAGGGTTTAGTTAAATCATTCCTCAGAGGAGCAGTAGAGGAGCAGTAGTGTATTAGGATATTATGCACTTCTTCTTCTCTATACCCTCTAACAAGTAACCTACCCTTAAGGTCAGATAATTCTGAACTTAAGCTTGTATCTGATGCAGTCAACCTCAATGCCCTCATGCCCTGTCCTTTATATTCTTGATCACATGGAAGAATGCATGCTACACCTTTGTAGTAAGGTGTTTTTGTAATATGGTTTCTTAAATCCCAGTGTCTAAGAGGCCATTGGCCTGCCGACATAGCAAAACATCCAGGAACTCAGTCTGTGTTTCAGAGTAAACTAGGGAAAACGTAAGAAAAGATGTAGATAAGTTTAAACTCTCATGAAACTTAACCAACTCATTAACCTCACCTGTCCAAATAAAGAACAGGTCGTCCACAAATCAACAATAAAAGGAGACATATTGTTGAAACCAGTGTGTGGACAATATACATTCCTCCTCCCAAGTTGCCATGACCATTTTGGCGTAGCTATTGGCACTAGATGTGCCCATAGCTACGCCATCTTTCTGTATGTAATGCACACCATTAAATACAAATATGTTATTCTCAAGCACAATTTTCATGCAGAAACTAATCAACTCAATAAGGGAGTGGTCATAAGTTCCATATTTGGATAAATAATTCTTAACATAAATAATACCAAGATAGTTAGGACTCATCATAAACAATGATTGAACATCCATAGTCACTAGTCACCAGGTAATGCTTCATATCTAGTGGTTGTCTTAATAAAGTCAAAGAGGTTACTAAGAAATTGTTTGGAGTCCCTCAACACTATCAAATTTCTGTCTAAAGCAAGGGCGTAAATTGTTTTCTACAAATATAGAAAAAGGTTCAGCACTCCGACCAGCCACAATAGGTCTGAAGGGTGGTCTATGACTATCTTTATGTATTTTCAGAAGGCCCTAAATAACCAGAACCAAGGGCTCATCAACCAAAAAATACATATATAACTCAAAACTAATCATTTTATTAAACAAGCAATTGTTTAAAGCATCACATATTCTAATTTTCTCAACTAACTAATGTCGTCTTTATCGATCACTACATAGTGTAAAGGATCACTCAGCATGTCTCTCATAGCATGAAAGTAGTCAGACTTGTCCAAGATGACTATAGAGCCACCTTTATCAGTTTGTCTAATGGCTATTGTAGCATCATTCTGTAAAGTAGTCAATGCTAACCTTTCATTAGATGTAAGGTTGTCAATATAATTGCACTTGCTACCATTTAAATATAGATTAAAAATCTGATGTATATCATGTTCAACTAACTTGTCATGCTTCTAATATAGGATGATTGGTCAGCATATACAAACTAGGTTTCCTAAAACCAAAAAAGGCAGCATTATTCACTTGTTCACCACCAAATTGCATCTTTAAGGAAACATTCCTAATAAATATTTTAGTGTCTAATATTGTGTCTGTCACATTACCATGCTGTGTAGGGATGAATGAGAGACCTTTCCCCCCAACACACTTTTCTCATCTGTGGTTAGAGGCCTCTTAGACAAGTTCCATAGAACTAAGCCTCTACCTGTCTCCACATTTTCTTGAAAGACTTATTGGTAGTCATATTAGCAACATCTTGGTAAATTTAGGGAAAGCTGTGGCTATGCTTAAAATGGGTCATGTGTTTATAGCCTACTTGACCATCTATGAACCTGTAGATGTTGTCGGGTACAAGATTCTTTGAAACACTACAGGCATCAATGACAGTTTGGAGAATATGTATTTATTTCAGTATGTTGTACATTACTGGGATTGTATTTAAAGTCGTGTTACATTCTTTGCTAAAACATTTAGTAAAATTGTTGTGGACCAGTGGGAAAATGGTACTGAAGGTCTGGAGCTTCCCTTCCTAGATACAGAGAAAACTGTTACAGAAATAGAGTATTCCTTGTTTGGCATTTGATTGTTTACATACTTGCCCTGGTCCTCATGTTTTTTTTTGCTTTGTAAATGTCCTGTGATTAGATTCCTGTAATATTTTGTAAAACCTCCCATGCCCATGTTGTTTTAGCTGAACAGATCTTTGTGGTTTACTGTTATTTGTAACAATTTTTTGCGCTGTCACTGATCCGTCCATCAGGCCCTCTCCCTTGCATATCTGACCCACCTGTTCCTCTGTGTCTGGATGTTGGCACATTGTCAGGTGAGGTAAGAATCAGACTGAAGGATTTTAGATTACTTGTGGCAACATGGAAATAACCCACGTTAGAAACCTCATATCTCCCCTCTTGATAGATGCACTGGCAAAACTGCTGCTGTTTTCTACATTTTGATTTTCCCCCAAAGTGATGGACACTTTCCACATAGAAGACTAATGTTTGGATGCTGTGGTAAACAGTTCTGAGGAAGTTGTGCTCTTTCTTGTTTGATATATAAACCAGAAAGCAACCATAAAATAAACTTTTATTTAGTCTAGCAACTCTGCTACATGCCTTTAAAGATTCGTGCATCTAATGTAGATGAGGCGCTAGACTGAATAACTGCATTTTCTGGTCACTTTGTGCTTTTATATATTCGTGGCTATGTATACATATATATATGTTAAAATGAACTCACTGCAGCAAAACTAAAGAAATACACACTAGACGGAACTGGTATTAAGCGCTTTCATCCTTCAGTGATGCTAGTGTGTATTTCTTTATTTTTTCTGCAGTGAGTTCATTTCTCTGAGCTTTTTGGTTGTATTATTTTATAATACAGAAATACCTCACAAAGAGGATTACCGGCCTCAGAGATGCCCTATGCAGACCGTCTCAAAAAACTGCAGCTTTACTCCTTTGCATATCGCCTACTCAGAGGCGATCTCTGCCTAACACACACAGCTGTCAAACCCCCCAGTGCTTTTGGACATGTTCCACTTAAAGAAATCCCAGTCCCTATGAGCTACACGCTCTAGGGACCCAAACCTCATCACCACAATAAACAGAACATGCTGGAGGGATGGATTCCTGTCCCAGAGACTTCCCATACTCTGGAACAAACTACCTATCTATATCAAACAAAGCTCCACATTAGCACTGTTCAAGAAAAATCTTGATGATTGGATGGGAGATAGGAAATTCACCCCGGGGATCACTTCTGTGGCTCTGCTCGACAATGGCGGAGGAAAATAATTTTCTTGGATGGCGAAAGCCAGGTTACCTTTGGCTAAGCTTATATAGGCCCTAGGGCCAATAGCCTAGTACCTACCTATGAACCTAAATGCCACTGTGCTTGATGTTTTGAATGGAGATCACAGTATAGTGCGGATTGGGAAATGTATCCCTTTCCTCACTGTGGTGTGATCTTGGAGTTGGAATATATAATTTGCGGGGGGTGTGGGGGGTGCAGGGGTCTTTCACCCCTTCAAAAACATGAATACAAGTGTAAGATTTTCACTTACCTTATCAGCGATATGGACATCACATTCAGTATTCAATGAAAATGCTGAATCTGCTGATTTCATTCATCAGATTCGACAATTTCAACTACTTAATATGTAGGAATTCAGAGCTGTCTTTCGATGTTAGGAACTTGTTTTGTTTTAAACATCAAGATTTTGATAGTAAATGTGTATGTATATATGTATATATATATATATATATATATATATATATATATATATATATATGTGTGTGTGTGTATCTTATATTATTTAAAAAAGTAGCCCGATTTGTATTAACACTATTCCCAACAGTGAAATGCATAGACAAGTAAAGGGGCACACATGCAGCTAATAGCGCTAGTCAAGAGAAATAGAACAGGAAAATACCAATAAGTGGTCAATAATTCATAGCAAACCAGAAAGTATAAGACTAAACTAGACAGAAGCATACAGCCATTCTTTGTTAATTTGCTCAGTGAAGCTTGGTAATAGGAAGATCACCCGTCTTTTCACTAGCAGGTACCTCATAAATACTAAAAGGGGAAGTGAAACTTGCAGTCATTTGAATAACCTCTTAGTTGACAAAGAGATTATCAATGCAATTTGGTTGACAGGAAGGTTGCTGAGCAGTAATACAATGTTTGATATTGCATAGTACTGTGTATTTGTGCGTGTGTGTGTGTCTGAGTGTATCTATCTATCCATCTGTCTATAGATATGAATGGAAGTATCTATAAATATGAATTGGAAGCATTCCCTCCTCGACTTAAACAAGCAAATAAAACATTGTAAGGCATTCTAAAGCTAACTATGGATCCAAATTAACCTCCTTCACGATAATAACCATAAGGCCTTCTTTAGCTATGTCAGAAACCTTAAAGGAAAAAGCCAGATCTGTGCAGAACTGGTTGTTAATGGCACCACATATACTAAACCTGCAGAAAAACTAACCTGCTAGCTCACAGGTTCAGTGAATACTCCCCCCCCGCCCCTGTCCCCACCACATATAACCAAAGCATCCCTACCACCTGTCCTTAACCTAGTATATCCAAGGAGCAGGTCGCAATTGGTCTCTCCAAAGCCAAAAACACAGCATCTGTGGGACCTGATAATATCCCAGGCTGTGTTTTAAATAGATTAAAACAGGAACTAGCTTACTGCTAGGTACTCTTTTTAACCACAGTCTAAGCAATGGTTTTGCACCTGCTGAATGGAAAACAGCAGCCATCATCCTATTACATAAAGGAGGTGCCTCCACAGACCCTGGCAACTATAGACCCATAAGCCTGACCAGCCTAATCTGCAAGGCTATGGAAAGAATAATCACGGACCTTATCAACAAAAATATAGGAGACCTCCAGACGCACAACCTGACCCAGTTTGGCTTTCTTAAAGGGAGATTCTGCCTCTTGAACTTGGTGGACTTTGAGACAGTCACCAAAGCCCTGGACGAAGGGCAAATTCAGGCACACAGCCTACCTGGACCTGACCTAGGCCTTCGAGACTATTCCCCACTCAGACATCATTGATAAACTCACCCAGCTGGAGATCAACTTGTATATTGTCAGGTGGGTTGCAAACTGGCTCACCGATAAGAACGCGCACAGTCAAAATAGGTGACTCTACCTCCACTAGCAGACCCATTACTATTGGTGTTCCACTGGGATTAGTGCTGGGGCCCCTATTGTTTGGAATCTACTTCTGCGTTGTACAGGTTAAAATGAAAGGCTTATGGCTGACAAAGTTTACTGATGATTGCAAACTGGGTGTACTCATCAAGACCCCAAGCGATGTCAATATCCTACAAGAGGGACTTACACAGACAAACAGCTAGTGCCAAAGTCATGGGCTAAAACTCGGTACAAAAAAATTCATGATCATCCCCTTCAGCAAGGATGATGTCCCTGCAGATTACCATATTAGTAACAACACCTTAAGCATGGAATCAGTGGTGAGAGATTTAGTCATAGAGGTTAACAGCAACCTTTCCTTTGACCACCACGTCTCCACAGTGGTGAGAAAGGCTTTCTATATCATTCACCTCATAACTAAGGGCATTGCATCCAGTAGAAAAGTGGTTATAATATCCCTATACTCCTCACTCATCAGGACAATAATAACTACAATGCTACCTTTGGTATGTACCTTACAAGGCACCTGCAGCAACTGGAAAGACCTCAAAGGTTTCTTACAACGATAATTCAGGGTCTTCATACATTGACAGACTGAAATCACTGTCACTGTATTCTGTGTCTTACAGACTACTCAAAGGTGACCTCTGCCTTGCAATAAAAGCAATCTCAGCTCCTGCTGTAATGGAAATGCTGCTCATTAGTAAATCAAATGGTATAAGATGCACTCGCCTTAGGGAGCTCAACTAGTATGTCACATTAACAGCACTTGCTGGAGAGGCAGATATGTCTCGCAGAGTTTACCTCTCCTCTGGAACAAACTTTCAAGTGAAGCAGGGTCCCTCGCTGACCATATTTAAGCATAATTTGGATGATTGGATGGGAAACCATAAATTGACCCCAGAAGTTTCACCTATGCCCCTCTTGGACAGGGGTGGTAGTTGACTTAGTTCTGTTTACCTTGATATTCTTGGGAACAGAGGTTGTTCTTGGCTAGGCTTGTAAGGGCCCTAGGGCCATTAGCCTAATAACCTCCTATGATCCTATTTATATTAGATATATATATATATATATATATATATATATATATCTGTATGTAGAGTTCCCTTATTTGTTTTTAATGGTGTGTTTGTATACATGTACGTGTGCATGTTTATATCTATATAAATAATGTGCATGTGTGTCATTTCATCTAAAATGCAACTTATCTAAACACAACTTATTGAATACAATTCATATAAACAAGCAAGCAGAACTTGTGTGGGGGGGGGGGGCAGAACAATTTTTTTACAGCCCCCTCCATCTTGTATATAATACCACCACAGCCACACAACAGTGGAAGAAAGGGGAAAAACACTAGAAGTGCACTACAAGGGTTTGAGGTTGGCATAATGGTTACAGTGTTTACCTCACAAACACAAGATATAGGTTTGATGTTCACCTTTGAAGGGAGACTGCTAGGCTTAAAATGGCCCATAGGGACAAGCAGTCAGGTACTTCCCTATGAACAAGCTTGCACAATCCAGCACACTGTAATAAAGCAAACAGCAACATTACTTGTACATCTTTTAGAAAACTTATACCGGTGATTAAAAAAAAAATTCTGCAATGCACAAAAACATTTGTTCTTGTTTTAGTTTTGGTATTTTAGATGAAATTAGTTTAGATAAGTTGGGTTTGATAAGTTGCGGTTAGGTAAATTAAGTCTTAGATGAAATGACATATACTCATTCACACAATTTCCCACAATTGCTTTTTCATTTGTCCTGTGGATGTTGTATTTAATTTGTTGTGGTTATGCTAGATGTGCTGTTTTTTATGTTTTCCTGCAGTCACAGTTAAGTCTTCACATCTGTTAAGTTAGTATTAGTATATTAGTATTCTTCTGGCGATGATGTGTAATTCATTATCGCAACCCATTTTCAAATCCGCAGAATATTTATTGATCCACTAATTTATATGTGTTTTGGCTTGAATTTCTTTTTTTCTTCCTTGGGCATTTTATTGATTGCAGGTATGGTGTGCGTTTTTGGAATTAAGCCTTTCTCTGAATCGAAGAATGTCTGCAATCACCAAACATGCTTGTGTCATGGCTGCTGCAGAACTTGACTTTCATAGCTAGCAGAATCTGACTGCACATGTGATTATGTGATGTACATTAACAGCAGTGTGAATAGCAATGCCTTTTCTAGATATATATATATATATATATATTTTTTTTTTAAGTCAAAAATACCATTTCAATGTACTTAAATAGCTGAATGTCTTGCAATATTTTTTCAAAACGCACATCGTTTTGCTGTACTTTGTTTTAATTCTTTCTTTTAAGGATACTCACTGAGGACCAGGACAGTTACCTTTGCAATGTCACCCTCTTCAAGAAAGCAGTTGATGACTTCAAGCACAATGCCAGGGAAAGCAAGTAAGAATGGACTTTTACAATATTTTACATGCACTCAAGTGACAGATTTGAGAATTAATTATGTTATTGTCAAATGCAGGTTTATCGTTCGTGATTTTCAGTATAATGAGGAAGAGATGAAAGCAGATAAAGAGGAAATGAACAGACTTTCAACTGACAAGAAGAAGCAGTTTGTAAGTTTTCCTCTGAAGACAATACAGTTGATAATTATTCATGATCTTCATGATATTAGCCCTTTATAGAAATAGGGAGGGGCTTGAATTCTTGCTACTTTCAAAACTGTAGCTATGCTGTAACTAAGTTTGTTGTGCTGTATTTGGGTTTTGGATGTGCACACTAGGAAAATATTGCTTAGGTAATTGTGTAATATGTGGTGCAAAATATACCAACAATGATTAATAATCCTAAACAGAAAGAACGTAAAAGTGTTTGAAGTGGAGTACTTGAGTTTTATTTGGCATGAAAAGGTTGGAGAAAGTATGCAAACAGAACCCTGAAGTTGTATTAGGGAAAGACTAATTTAGTCCACTGTGCATACCTATTTCATACAGCCTGTTTAAACTGCTTAAAATCCTGATCTAATATCAAGGACTGTCATGTGCTGGATATTTCTTCTTTCTTCAGCAATTAGAAGTTCCTTTTTTCAGGAAGAAGGACATTCAGGGATATCTGTGCACCCTGATGTTGGCCGTGACATAATACACAAACTTCACAATCATGCTCATCCCCTAATTGCACTAGTTTTTTTTATTACCACTTGCTCACTTCACATCCTTACTCTTGTCTATTGTCAGTAAGGCCTTGCATTTGGATGTCATAAGGATTTTAATTGTCCATTTGACCATCAAATTACCAGCCAAGAGCTGCACTGGCTAAGATAGAGATGTTACATTTAATCATTTTTAAAAGTAGCACAACACAATAAAAAATAGATTAAATTATTAAAAAAAAGATCAACGACTTAACAATAATATGGATGATAAAAAAACAGATGTCATTACTATTTACAATAAACTACTATACAAAATATGTAAGTACATATTTGCTCAGGCTTTAGTTTATTAAACATTCTATTTGTACTAAGACCACTAGAACTAGTTATAAACCTGACTGTGTAGGTTAAGCAAAGCCCTGAAATAGTACGGTCAAGTCAGTCAACTAGAGACCTAATGTGTTAGTGCAAGATGCTGATAACACGCAACACTGCCAAATCATCAAAACTATATAGTAACAGTAGGTTTTACCTAAAATAACTTTTAATTTGCCAATCCAGCTCAAATTTCTAGTATTAGAGATACAGGGCCCTCTGATTTTTTTGGGTACATGGTCTATAGCCATAAAGCTAAACTATGTCCCTGGGAACAATGCATATGTTTGGCCAGTGTGTTGTCATCTTTACATGATGCTGTTGATATCCCTTTGTAATAGTTCCTTCAAATTTAATTTTCCTGCTAGATGGGGTTTGAGGATATCAACCTCCAGTTCTTACGGATGATGTCCAGAATTGCTTCTGAATTAACCTGAAGCACTGATGACAATATCCTTTGTAAGTTTGACATCTAAATAATCCAGCTTGGGTAGAAAATTTAAAAAAGTGAACTTCAGGAACTCAGTGGAATTACTGATATTATCCACCAGTTTTTCTTCTGTAAATAGAATAGTAGTTACTGGTTAGTACTATTTATCTGCATATCCTTAAAACCAGTTCACTTCCAAAAACTTTTGTATCCTGTCCATTCCTGTCCATCGCTTCTAAGCGGCGCGCGCGATAGAGAGTCATGACACATCAATAGTTAACAAGTTGTCATCTTCATTGAATGGCAGTTTGTTTATGTTCAAAATAAAGTCTGCAAACAAGGTTCCTCATTGTGTACTTTGATAGAGATGTTCTTTATGTTGTTTGGTAAGTAAACATGCTATGGATGTGTTTCCAGCTTCCCATGAGGTCTTCATTGTGAATGCCTCCTAGAAGGAAATTTATCAGATGACATACAAGTTCTTGTAGCATGGCATTAACATATTTATCACTTATATGCATATTCCCATTTGCTCCACACTGTTATCTCCCTTTTCTAGTTATAATGTGTACGTTTTTAATATATGTACATTCAGTGAAGTAGCATGCATTATGCTGCATTCATCATTTAAATTGTTTAATTTTATATTAAGCATGTCATGTGATTTTATATCAAAACTGTACTCTCTTGTCATCAGCATATGGAGTTTTCAATCCATAAAAATCATGGCAAACTCTCAAGCTGTTCATATACTTGGTTTCTTCAGTTGTCTTCCAGATTTGAAAAATGTATGATGGACAGGTTGACAGACGAGATCAGACAGGAGTCCCCGTGGACTATGATGTTTGCAGATGACATTGTGATCTGTAGTGAGAGTAGGGAACAGGTGGAGGAGACCCTGGTGAGGTGGAGATATGCTCTAGAGAGAGGAGGAGTGAAGGTCAGCAGGACTAAGACAGAATATATGTGTGTGAATGAGATGGAGGATAGAGGAATGGTGAGGATGCAGGGAGTAGAGGTGGCGAAGGTGAATGAGTTTAAGTACTTGGGATCAACAGTTCAGAGTAATGGTGAATGTGGAAGAGAGGTGAAGAAGAGAGTACAGGCAGGGTGGAGAAGGGTGTCAGGAGTGATTTGTGACAGACTAGTACCAGTAAGAGTGAAAGGGAAGGTCTACAAGAGGGTAGTGAGATCAGCTATGTTGCATGGCTTGAAGACAGTGGCATTAACAAAAAGGCAGGAGTCAGAGCTTGACGTGGGAGAGTTGAAGATGTTAAGATTTGCACTGGGTGTGACGAAGATGGACAGGATTAGGAATAAGTATATTAGAGGGTCAGCTCAGGTTGGAAGGTTTGGAGACGAAGCCAGAGAGGCAAGATTACGTTGGTTTGGACATGTGCTGAGGAGGGATGCAGAGTATATTGGGAAAAAGATGCTAAGGATGAAGCTGCCAGGTAACAGGAAAAGAGGAAGGCCTAAGATAAGGTTTATGGATGTGGTGAGAGAGGACATGCAGGTGGTTGGTGTGACAGAGCAAGATGAAGAGGACAGGAAGAAATGGAAACAGTTGATCTGCTGTGGCGACCCCTAACAGGAGCAGCCAAAATAAGAAAAATAGGACTATTCACTTTGGATATTTAGCTTTCCTTTGAGAATAGTTCTTGCTGCTCTCTAACTTTTTAGTTAGCAACAACTAGGGAAACCACTTCCTGCAGCATTCGATTGGTACTGACTTAAAAGTCTCTGTTTTTTTAGAACAATTCTGGTTCCTTAAATTCCAGTGTACTTTTATTTAATCAGATGTTAAGAGATTCTTAGCTCACATCATTCCTTGAATAACATAGGATCTTGGTTCTGATGCTTTATCAAGTGCTTTAGTTTCAGGCTGCAGATTTTCCATTTGTGTTTATATCCTTACTTTTTCTATATTTTCTTCCTTTTTTGATGTAAGCTGGACATTTAAGCTTTATTTGGTTTCATTCCATTTTTTTTTTAGTTTATATTTCTTTTTAGATGTTAGTAGCGTACTTGAAGTAGGTAATTTGATTTCTGTCCTTTTGTCCATTAACAATAGAGCTACTGAGTTCCTACGTGGAATATTTCTAGAGTCTAGAATTGTAAGATAATGATCATCTTTATTTTACTTTGTTAACCGGCTGAGTTCTCAAATCATTTTAGTCACACACTGGACCACAGAAACAGTGAATAAATAGTTATAGATACATAGACATTTTTCATTTGGGTACCAGGAAGATGTGATAAACGCAGTTTACCTTCACATGTTTGAAGTGCACATCTCCGATGGCAGATGTGCGAAAGGAAGCTTACAGGATGTCAGTTTTGACAAACCATGTATGTTCGAAATTACACATGAGCGAAAGCCAGTGTGCATTCGCTCATTGTAATTCGTTGTTTTGAGGTGCAGATCGCACTACAGTGGCGGTCTGAACATGCACCCCTTCCTTGACTGTAGTGCGATTTCGGAGTTAGTATAATAAAGTAGCAGGGGGTGTGAGGAGTGCAGGGGAGTTGCCCCCCCTGCATATCGGTGTTTGGAGACATCTGGTGATGTCTTTTAAATGTCAGGGGGAGTGCACTGTTGTCATGGATGTCAGGGGGAGTGCACTGTTGTCATGGATTTCAAAAATGATGGATTTTCGAATTCCAAGAAATCATTTTCGACATTTGTTTGCAGGCTTTTACCGTTTTTCGATATTTTAAGTTGCACAGAATGCCGTTTGGTTATTTACATTTCAAACAAATGAAGGTAAACCAATAAACACTCTTAAAAGTGCAGTAGTAGTAGTAACCAAGAAAATATTTTTAGTGCAGCATTGTGGGAGTATTTTTCCTTTGGACTTGAAATATTTATGCATGCATTGAAGTTAAATTTCAGCATCAAAATCTTGTATTACAGGCTGTCCTTTGGTATTACAACATTGTGCATCACCTAGCTCAAGAACACAGTTTGTAATTCATGAATCATACGTGCATTTGTTGTGGCTGGTTTGATTGATTGTTTTTACAATATGTATAATAATAATCTACACATATAAGACCTTTTAAAGTGCAAACTAATTTAGCAGTAAGTCATGCTTGCATGTGGCTTGATCATCAGAGTAAAGTCTAAATAATTAAACAAGCCAGCCATGTCAACATTCTGCATTATACACATAGGTTTGAGTTACTGCAGGCATACAATACCATTATTTTAAAAAGTTAATTTATTTTTAAAATGATGCCATTCTGTGCAGGAACTTCTTTTTTTTTTGTTTTCTCACTTCTTGCTTGCAGTACACAAATTAGTGCTGTTCTGCTCCTCCATTTGTTATGTATGCACAGATGATTTAAGTGCATTTACTATCACCTTTTCTGAATAGGAGCCAAAAGTGTGCTTGCATCCAGATAATTACATTTGGATATTGCAAAAATGGAAAATGGGGAAAGTGGATGGATGGATATGCTCACACCTGACATTTTCATGCAAGTTTTATTATTTTTTTTTTATTTTAGGTTGGCACATCACTGTACTTTGTGGAGTAATGCTTTGTGCTTTCCAAGGGTTTATTTGTTTTTTTGTTTTTTTTTTCTATGTTGCAGAGAATATGACAGCTATAGATTTTATTTGCAGTTGTTGTGGAGACATGTTTCCTTTTGTGGCTGGATTTTTTTCTTTAAGGAATAATTCATTTTAGTGGGCATATTGATTATTGTGTCAGGTCAGATTCCACATTTTTGCATAGTGGTGAACAGATGATGATGTATTTGTGTCCACTCTACTCCACAGATGTCATGGTACTGGATATGCTAGGATTTCATTTTAGATCGTTACTGTGCGAGAGATCGCATACATTACAGAATTTACTTGTTCTACTTGTGTCTCGATTTTTTTTGCAGTTTACTATTCTCAAACATGATTTGGCTTTCCTCTCAAGAAGTCATCATCTTAGTTAATGGGAATCTGTTATTTTGACCTTTGAATATTAAACTTGGTTTACAACTTATTTGTTTTCTTGAAAGAGAAATAAGACTGAATTTGTTCTCTTAAGAATGATTTTTGCTCAAACCATCCTCTTACAATTTTTTTTTGGTAACTGCATTTCTAAGTCGCACTCAGGATTAACCCCTCTTTTATGCCCAAGGTAGTGACAGATGCTTCCTTAAATCAAGCCATGCATCTGCCTACCTTCTTCCCCAATCTACAAAACAAAGAGCAAAGCATTCTTCATGCCTTGGATGTGCATAGGTATCTCTGTTACTATCTTGACAGAACAAACACTTTGAGGAAATTAGACTAGCTGTTTATGCTGTGAGGGCACACTCCAATAGGGCAACTGCTGCCTCTACTGCCTTCATAAAAGGGTTAACCACCAAAGACATCCTGGAGGCTGCTACCTGGTCTTCAGTGCATACCTTTACCAAACATTACTATCTATTAGCCTTCTCCGGTCCAGAGCAGAATTTGCCAGTGCCATCCTGCAGAGCATCCTCGCCTCTCCTTAATCTGCCATTCCCCCTTCTTCTCAGCTTTAGGAATCATTCTAATGTCAGGACTGCAACAGTGAAACACAAAGACCATAGTACAGTTCAGTATACTTTCCATAAATTTGGATGTTCCAGTGTGTATTCAGTGATGCAATATTCTTTTCCTCCCCCCAGCCTATAGGGTAGGCTTAAACAAGCTTCTTCTCAAATCAGGGGGACCCTCCTCTTGCCCTCTTCCTTTCTTATGTTTAGTATCAAAGGCTCTTGACTTCAGGGCCCATCTAGGAGGGCTCCTACCTTCAGAGGGCAAGAAAAAACTAAGATTTTGACACCAGCTGACTCCCCTTGTACCCAAGCATACTGACATTGGTTGGGGCACCCACCAGCTGTTGTAAGAGAGAGATTTTTCTCTGGTAGTTGGACCGAAAATCCCACAATCAGGCCTATAACAGGGTATACACTCGAGCATCTACATTTATGGTTACGTATACACAACTGTACTTTCTGCCTACAAAGTATTGTAGATTTATTTGAGAAAGTAACTGAAGCTGTGGATGATGGCATATTGTTGTACACTGCCTACCCTTTGTTACTCTCCCACACAATGTCATTATTGAGAAACTGACCCAATTAAATACTAACCCTTACATAACTTCTTGAATAGACAACTAGCTCTGAAACAGGACTCACTTAGTCCAAGCTGGTGGTGCAAAAGGCAGAGCACCAGTGGTGTCCTACAGGATTCTGTTTTGGGCCACTTTGACTTGCATTTCTCATATATACAAGCCAGTATCAGTATCTGGCTGACTAGGTTCACTAATTACATCAAACTGGGGTCTGTCATCAACTTACCAGGTGATAGCCTTATCCTTCAAAAAGGGTGTAACCCACATAACCTGTTTGTGTCAGGACCCCACAATCTTAAATTCAGTGCAAAGAAATTGCAGTATTGTCCTCTTTGGAAAACATGAACATCCCTACACCTATACTCATAAACGAAACACAGGGAAGTAAATATTGAGAGTAGAAATAGCCAGGGAATTGTTATGGCTAGGCTTGTATAGGCCCTAGGCCCAATAGCCTAGTACCAACCTATGAACACCTCAAAGTAGATGATGCCATAAGAGATTTAGGTATACTTATGGACAACTGTAGTGTGACTACCAAATATCTACCATTGTTAGGATGTGCTTCTGCCTAGTGCACTTAATAGCTGTTACATATTGTCCAGATCCAATGAAGTTATTGTGCCTTTTTGCTCCTCTCCTTTCGGGCCTTAATAGGATATAATGCTTCTTTAGGCATGAACCTATCCAGGCATATTGCCAACTAGAAGAAAACACAGTGCTACTTGGCAACCTTTGCTTAGCTTACATGACTGTAAAATAACTCTGTCCTGCTTGACCTTTCATATCCTTGTAAAGCAAATGACACCACCAATATCTATTCTAGGGATCTAAAACTTGTCATAACTTTAAACTTGTGGTGGGATAGATACTTTTCCTTAACCTTTGAAGTAAGCCCTTATCCATCTCAAGCAAACTAGCATCCTGACATGCACTTTAAATTTATATTGGATGAGTGGATAGGATCCATAAATTCACACCTGGTATAGATCCACAGACTCTTATGGGCAAATGGAGCAAGTAGCGGGAGTTGGAGTGACTATGCTTCTAACGTATTTGACTGATATCCTAGGCTAGTATGCCCCAACAGTAGACATCACCACTAAGCTGAGTTCCTTATGAGCTCCAGAGATTGGTTTGATGTGCGACTTAAAAAGGGGAGTTGCTTGAATCATTTCACGTTTCTTTTCTCTTTAAAGAGTGGTTGATCAGCAACTGCTCTATCCATGGGTACCATCCATGTGACTTTTCCATAATTACCCATTCTACAAACTGTTTAATAGCCTGCATGCTAGGAAGGAATTAGTGTCCCAATCCAAAAATAAATGAGAGTAACTTCCAGTCCTCTGCGTGCAGGGAAGAAAAAAACAATATTCATCAGAAAACTCTGCATGAATGGGGAAAATACATTCCAGAATATGAAGAGCTAACTGATTCAAAACATGAAAACAGTATTCGAGTCCTAGTGCATAAGTAAATGCTCAAAACCATTTTTTGTGTACCCAATAAATCTTTCTAGGGAAAATTATTATTTTGCACAAAAATTGTGTTTTATACAGGAATACAGAAACTTCAGAAATGTAGGACTAAAAATTTACAGAATTTTTAGGTTAACATAAATTTCCATTAAACCATTAACAATGCATGCTAGGTACCATACAGTACATCATATGAAAAATAAATTGGATATCATTTTTAAATAGCCTGAAGAGCTTTTTGGTCAATTCATCCCAGAGGAACTTTGTGAAGTTATCAAATTAATGTCAAAAGGCCTTTTAGTAGAAAACAGACTAAGCTACTTGTATAACAGCAACCAAGGTCACAAATAACACCAGCTTCAAAAGCAAGCCAGGAAACTAAAACAGTTGCCTTTCAGTTTAATGTACCTGGTGCTCTTACCCTTCTAAAGATTTTTTCTGGTTGTTTCCTTAAGCGTTGTCAGAAATGCAACTAGCATGCATTATGAAATCTAGGTGTAGACTGAAGTTGATGAAGCAGTTCTGTTGTAACAAATTCACACACGTTCTCACATCACAACAGCTCCTTTCCTAGTCACCCATGCTCTTCTTGCTGCATTCATTAAAATGGAAAACATAGAAGTAAGTCTTTCTTTTTCCCTGCCTGGCGCAGACCCCCTACACTCATCAAAATTATAGATACTAAATCCATATTTACAAAATAATAACTGTTTATTATTTAATAACTTTCATGGATTCATTAACAAAAATGTTTCCCACTGATCCCTCTTCTACTAGCATCTTAAACTCTAGAACCAGCTTGGCTACTAACTTCTCTGAATACTCTCCAACTTCTAACTCCTCAAGTACTTTCTCCCTTACATCTGTTTCTACTAGCTATATAAAATCCCTACTCTCTAAACTAAAACCCTGCTCAACATCCACTGATAATATTCCTTCTTATTTCCTGCAGTTAGCTGATTCACTTGCTGTCCCTCTGTCCATCTTGATAAATTGCTCTGTTACTGAGTCTAAGGTCCCTTCTATCTGGAAAGAATCCTGCACTCTACCTATACACAAGGAAGGTAACTCCACTAAAGTCACCATTTTTAGACCCATCGTCATTCTATTCCTTCTCTCTCAAACAAGTCATGCAAAACCTAGATCAAGCTAACCTGTTCACACCCAGACAGCATGGCTTTTGCCCTAAATGCAGTACCACTGCTGCCCTAATATCCTTCCATAACACTGTTTCTCTAGCCAGAGATAACAGACTAGTCTCTTGTCTTTTCTTAGACATGTCAAAAGCTTTTGACACTGTGTCACACTCACTTCTACTCTCTAACCTTAACTTGTTCGCATCTGCTGTTCCCTGGTTCTCCATGTATCTTACTGACCAAGTGCAATCAGTTAAATGACATTCTGGTCTATCCCCCCCCCCCCTCTCTCTCTCTGTTAAAATGGGAGTTCCTCAAGGCTCTATACTTGGTCCATTACTTTTTAATATATTTACCAATCAACTCCATACTTCTGCCCCCAGTCATCCATGGTACAATATGCTTATGACTCTATAGTCATTACTGTTGCTGACACCCCATCTGAACTTATATCCACTACCCAGGCTTCTTTTAACCTAGTTGAATCATGGCTTTCAAAAAATCTGCTTATTCTGAATCCAAAAAACAAAACTACTTTTCCTACCCAAAAATATCAACCACCTTAAACATACCTTCTCTATTCAGTCTCTCAACAACACTCCCATAGAAATAGAATCCAGCACAAAACCCTTAGGTGTCATCATAGATGATCAACTTAAGTTTGACTTGTATGTCAATAACTGTATTCAGAAGACCCACTTAAAACTTGGCCTCCTGTATAGAAATAAGTTTCTCACTAACAAAGCTAAGGTTACTCTCTATCATGCTTACCTCCTACCAAGACTACTGTTTAGCTCACAAATCTTGACAAACCTCAACTCCTCCCTTCTTACTAAACTGGAATCAGCATACAATAAAGTAGCTAGATTTGCAGCGAACCGCACATATAAATCCTATCACTGCCTCTCACTAAAATACTTAATCTGGCTAGAATTACCACATCAGAGTCTCCTCTCTCAGCTCCTAATTATTCACTCTATTCTATACCACTCTTCTACTGCCCCAGCTTATTTCCTCTTATTTCTCAATACTCTCCCATCAGATCTCTACATAGCTCAGAGCAAGATCTTCTTCAAATCTCTAAACCCAAAACCAAAATGGGCTCCACCCTCTATAGTTACCAAACTACCATGTCTTGGAATAGGCTTCCATTAGAAATTAGATCCCTCAATAAACTTAATCGAGTCAAGGCAGCCACCAAGGAATACTTAAAAAGTTACTGACTCTGTTCTTGCATTCACTCCTCTTAACTCTCCTATTGAGTTTCGCTGATTCTCTTCTACTTACATACCTATTAGCCACTTATAACCTTCTTTTCTTCTTATTATGCTTGCCACCTCTTACCAAGAGCAGTAACCTCCAAAAATTTTCTTTTACTAAAAACTAGAATTTCTCATCTCTCTCCTTCATCCATATTACACAGTAACAGTAAACACCAGAGAATTATTATTCTTATTGCTTCATGCACTACATTGTATTTCTTTGTTTTACTGACATATATATTGACTTGTACTGTATCTGCGGTGGTGCAGCGGTAGCGTTGTTGCATCACAGCAAGAGGTTCTCCCGTTCAGTTCTCTGCTGGAGTGCGGGGAGTACCTTCTGTATGTAATCTGCATGTCCTCCCCGCGGTTGGGTGGGCGTTCAAAAGACATGCGTAAATGGGCGTGCCTTCGTCGAAGGTTGGACGTCGAGCTGGCACCTCGGCGTTCATGAAAATCTACTGCCAATCATTAGCGGACCGGAGTTCCACTGTGGCGAGCCCTAACCGGGAAAAGCCGAAAGACAAACAACAACATATTGACTTGTACTGTAAATAATTTTTTGCTTTGATATTCGAAATGTAATGCTTCTTGCTTTTTAATGGTTGTTTACAATGTAATGTCTTTTTGTGGAGCTTTTCTTCCCGGGTCTCTGCTGAAAAAGGGCTGCTATAGCTCAGTCAGACATTTCCCGGTCAACCCATGTAAAAAAATAAATAAAATATTGGAAATAAGGGAACTTCCCAAAACAATGCACAGCAGTCCTGGGCCAAGCATTTTATTTGCTGTACAAATAAATAACTGAAAGAATAACTAGTTTTCTAAAAACAATGTACATTTAAAAAAAGGCAGCCAAACATAGTTTGAAAAAAAACATTTTATTATAAATTAGAATAACACAAAGTGCTTTCATCCAGTAAGTTAACACTTCAGTCTGAAGAAGTCTTAACTTAAATATCATGTAGACGAAATCCCTTACTGTTGTTGTGATTTGTAATTATTTCTGACTATTTCTGGTGGTCTACGTGACTTTGTTTTGCTTAACGTGAGTGAGCAGACTATTTCCAAGCTTTTGTACTCCAAAAACATGGCGTTACCAAGGGAACCACTTTACAAGAATGCATTCTCTTCAGCTACAGCTCGAAAAGTTAAGTGTTTGGTAGCTGATATTCTCGGATAATAAAAATTAATGAGTAACAGTCTCTGACATCTTTTAATTGTAAAGTATATGTATGGGGGGGGGGGCAACAATCAAGGCACTTGGGAATAAAAAGTAAGAGAGGTCAGCACTTAAGGAGTCTTTGACAGTTGCAGGTAGCCAGTTGACCTTCCTTAAGAAGGTATAGTCATGCATAGAGGAATCAGACAGTTTGGTAAACCTGCATGTCTTGTTGAGGATTGTTTAAAGCAGATTTGTATTCTGGTAGGCACTGAGTGGTTTAATTGTGACAGCACATGCATTAGCTTGGGTATAAAAGAGGTAATGCTAGTTGCTGTCCTTCCTTCTATCATACAAAGGGGGAGGTGGAGGTGTTTAATATATTATTTACACAGCTTTATCTATAGGGCTTAATTTGTAACATTGGGTTTAGCCAGGCTGTCAGGTATTTTTACTTAATGTAAGCTAAATGCATGTTTAGGGTTAGTGTTGTAAAGCAAATGCCCTTCTCACAACTGCTTGTTTGAACCATACACAATTGTTATGGTTTTCTGACTGTTAGCCAATAGTTTGTTAGAAGCCAGTACCGTAGGTTTTTGAATTCAAGCTGCAATTCTTTTTGAAAGATGCCATTTGTGGGTTCATAGTGTAGTAGGACAGGATTATTTACATAAAGGATTAGATGGTGACCAGAGAGGCAGAAAAGAACAGAGCCCAATGAGCTCCAGGCATGTCTAAAGGTCAGTTCTCTGTGCTTTCTCCTATCAACCTGGTGAACTTGGGCATCCTGAGGCAATGTAGCAACTGCCTCATGTACACTGATAACCCTTTCCTCTTACCACCCAATACTCAGACTTGTGAGAGATGCACTTATATATCCAAATTGGAAGCCATGCACTCTCCAGCCAAGACCGGAATAGCTGGTCAGGAGGAGAAGGTCAACACTTGCACCACAACACATGGAACACATACCCTCCAGAACACACACTGGCACTGCCTTCACATAAAAACACAAACCATACACCCAACTTCATGGAGGCTCTCAATAAAAATGTACCCAAACAGCAGACACCTCCAAGGCAGAAATGCACTCGACCAACATAACACAGCACTAATCACGAGACACACAACTCTCTTAAACAGTGTGCCACTCAACCAAAGCACCTAAGGCAAAACAGCATGCCCAGCACACTAGAAATAGGTGACTTGATAGTGAGGCACACTGATGTCCCACTCACTAGGTTGAATAACAGTTAGCTGCCTATCAGGTGCCAGGATCCGCCACATAACGCATGCACTCAGGTCCCTCAACAACAAGTACAAATATGACTGTTGTCATTGTACATGTGGGCGTGAATGACCTGAGACATACCTCCTTGGACTACATGAAGAGAGACATGGAGGAGCTCTCAGATTTTGTAGCCCATTCGGGTATGACCCTAGCCCAGAGCAGCATCCTACCATCACCCAGAATTATACCACAGTATAAGCAGAAAATGATTGATTTCAACAATTGGCTAAGTTTCTGTTGTCATTCTAAGGGGATCCAGTATCTGTCTGCCTAGGATGACATTATTGACCGACCTCGATGCTTTGCCAGAGATAGCCTGCATCTGTCACCCCTGGGCTTCCGGATATTGGCCAAGGCTCTTGTCACCCCTAATGGTGCCATTTTAGGCAGTGCTTCAAAGACCAAATTACCACCGTAACAGCTACAAGCAAATGCAGTCTGAGGGTCATGCTGCTCAATGCTAGAAGTCTAAATCTCAAAATGCACTCGCTCGAAGCAATCCTTAAAATGGACAACATTGACATTTGTGCCGTAACAGAGTCCTGGTTCAAGACAGCAGAAAGCACCCCTGCACTACCATGCTGCAACTCATTCCACACCTTTTGGCCCCAGAGCACCCTGGAGAATATTGGGGTCCAACCTAACACCCTCATACTGGGAGACTTCAACTATCCCTCCATTAACTGGGGAAGCTACTCATGTACCAATACACTTGCTCAACATTTCCTGGAATTCATTAATTCCAATGCCCTGGATCAGCTCGTTCTTACCCCCACTAAAGGTAGCAGTATCCTTGACTTGGTCATTATCAACATGGGCAACCACTGCTCTACACCAATAGTCAACTCCTACCTGGTTAGATCCGACCACACACTAATCACCTTGGATATCCACATCAACCCCCCACAAAGGAAACCACCATGAAAAGCTTCTTCAAAGCTAACTTTGGGCTCCTAAAAACAGAGGTGGCTAACTTCTCGGCACCTATGTAAATGGAGAATAGTTGCATGACTGCCGAATCACACACCAATGCACTGTACAAACATGTACACAAATGTATGGATCTCACCATACCCAATAGAACCAAGACGCGCTCCTCCAAAAAAGGAAGCCAATCTGGTGATCCCCTGCCATAAACAAACTCTACAACAGAAGGAGGAAACTGATGTAGAATAAGGTGAAGTCCCAAGACTGGAAAAACTCCCTTATCAGCCTCAACAAAAAGTTGAGATCCCTCATCAAATCCTCGAAAGCTAGCTATGAAAACAGAATTGTAGCAGATGGTAACCTCAACCACAAGGCCTTCTATAGTTATGTAAGGAATCTTCACAGCAATACCCAGATTTGCTCTGAGCTACTGCACAATGGTACCTCCTCTACCGAGCCAACACACTGGACAACAGATTGAGTGCCAACTTTACCCCTCTCTCTCCCCCAGAGGACCAGTCACAGTACCAGTAAATTGCCAGGCACCCAGTATTACTGCTGCTCAAGTTAAAACAGCACTGCCCAAAGCCAAGAATGCAGTTTCTATGGACCTGACAATATCCCTGGCTGTGCTGTACATGAACTACAGAGTGAACTGGCACCTCACCTGTGTGCCCTGTTCAGTCACAGCGTCACCTCAGGCTGTGTCCCTACTGAATGGCGCACTGCTACAGTCATACCTCTCCACAAAGGAGTAGCAACTACAGACCCTGGGAACTAGTGCCCCATTAGCCTGACAAGTCTGATATGCAAAGCTATGGAACGCATCATCATGGACCTAATAAACAAGGATATAGGCAATCACCAAACTCTGGATCCCACACAGTTTGGTTTTGTGAAGGATAGATCATGCCTGCTCAACTTGGGCAACTTCATTGAGTCAGTCACCAGAGCTGTAGATGAAAGCAAGGTGGTTCACACAGCCTACCTTGTTCTGTCCAAAGCCTTTGATGCCATTCCCCACTCAGGAATCATTTAAAAACTCACTAGGCTAGGCATCAACCCCTATATCACTAGGTGGGTTGCAGACTGGCTCACAGATAGAGCCCACAGTGTGAAAGTAGCAGACTCCAAGTCAGACTGCTGACCAGTCAAGAGTGGAGTCCCACAGGGCTCGGTCCTCGGTCCTCTGCTGTTTGGTATCTACTTCTCTTAAGTCCAGGCCAACACGAAGGGACTCAGGCTGACAAAGTTTGCAGACGATTGCAAGTTGGGAGCTATTATTAACTCTCAGTGATGTTGACATCCTATAGAAAGGCCTCACTGTGACCAACAACTGGTGTCAGAACCATGGCCTTAAGCTCAATGCCAAAAAATGTGACATCATCCTATTTGAGAAAAACCTGGTTCCCATGAATTACCACATCGATGGTAGTCCACTGAACACAGGAGGAGTTATAGGAGATCTGGGAGCAAAGGTTGACAGCAGCCTCTTTTTTGACCACCACATTGCCACTGTCGTCAGAAAGTCCTTCTATGTAGCACATCTTATTACTAAGGGTTTTGCATCCAGGAAGAAAGAGGTCATTGCCTCCTTCTGCTCTTCCCTCATTAGGCCAGTCATCAAGTACAATGCCACATTTGGCACGCACCTTACTAGACACCTGCAACAGCTGGAGTGGCTGCAAAAGTACTTCACAGACAGGATCCAAGGCCTTAAACACTTGTCCTATATGGACAGACTCAAAAAACTATTCTCTGTCTCATATTGCCTACTTAAAGGCGATCTTTGCTTGACTTGCAAAGCCATGTCTGACCCAGCTCTGTTAGAAATGCTACATCTAAAGAAATCCCAATCCCTCCGCACCACATGCTCCAGAGACCTCGACCTCATTACCACAATCAACAGAACATGCTGGATGTACAGGTTCATAACAGAGACTGCCCATGCTATGGAATAGACTTCCCATACATGTCAAGCAGAGCACCTCACTGACCCTCTTCAAGAGAAATCTTGATGAGTGGATGGGAAATAGAAAATTCAGCCCTGGGGATCACTCCAGTGGCTCTGCATGACAGAGGCACTGGGAACTATGGTCGGGTGGCACGATGCCAGGGTAATCCTATGGGCTAGGCTTGTAAAAGCTCCAGGACCATTAGCCTAGTACACACCTATAAACATACCATCAGCAGAGTATGCAGATTTCATGAGCACTTGAAAATCATAAATAGCCATTTGGTTCTGAAACTACCAGACCGGGCCGTCCCCAAAGCTAAACTTCTGGAGTTTGGATAACAGTAGGGCATGATCCACAGATTTAAATGTCTCTCTCAGATGAGTTTTTGAGTGCTTGAGTAGGTATACGTTACACAATTTAATGCTGCCTGGGCATTAAAACTCTTGTAAAAAAACATGCTATGTTTTACTAGGTGATTGGGTTTATTAATGTGATCAAGAACCTACTTGTACACTTTTTCAAGGATGTTTGCTCTTATGTTGAGGTGAGTAATGTGTCTGTACTTCTGGGGAGAAAGCATTAAATATATGGGTAAAGGGATTATGACCATATGTTTAAAGTACTGAGGGACAGTCCCTCTGATGAATGATTGGTTAAACATATGTGTCGGGGACTGGGGTTAGCTTTGATTGGGGCTTTAGTTTGGACGAAGACAGGATGAATCAAGGAAGACTTGAACGTTCAGTTCACAAAGAGTTTCACAAGCAGTTTGAAAATGTATTTACCTTTTATTTTTCTGAAGTGAAAGATAGATGTTGCACAGAGGGGAGTTGTGTATTGTTAGTGGGGTAATAATGAGGACTATTTAAGGAGGACAGTGCATCTTGCTTGCTTAATTAGGATGTAAACATTTTATATCATTATCGTGGTATTCATCTTTCTTTGCTTTGTCCTGTAACTTTCTTAATCCAGCCATCCTAAGCCCCTTTTTCCATTTTTGCACATGGGGTCAGGGTGTCGCCACAACTACCTCCAAAAATAAAATAGTATTGGATGACCCAGAAAATGCATAATTTTCTCTTGTGTAGTCAGTTTAAATGACGGTAAAAAGTCCATTTTTAGTGTTAAATAAATACTAAAGCTGAAAATAAAAAGCACAAGCAGCACTCAAGGCAGGTCTTCCTGATGTAGCTATAACACTGTTAATGATACTGTGACAAGCGGACAAAGTCTTAAATATAAATATTTACTTAAATACTAGAATATTTAAACAGAGCAAATACAAACTCTTAGACTTTAAGCGCTTTTCGTCTGCACTAAAGCAAACTTCATCAAAAGTCACTACTGTTTCACAAACCATGCTTTTAATTGCTCAATGAATGACGTGTTTGAAAACACCTGAGCAACCACAAGAATACTTAAAGATATAGCTCACTAAGCAAACTATTGGAAGGCTGACAACAAATATACTAAAATTTATACAAAAATGTATATATAAAAAAGTATATATATAAAAAAATATAAAAAAAAATATACTCGAACATGTTCAAAAAAATGTATATATATGAAAGTCCCTTTAAAATTTTTTGCTACATAATGTGGGTTTTAGAACATTAATATACTACACCTAGATCACAACAAACTTGAAAAACTAAATTTAAATATAGGATTAACAAACCAAAATGTCTCGTTCATTACATTATTGTGTAAACACAGGTGTATAACTAACGATACAAGTTTTTACCTTTTAAAACACAACTTATTGAACACATATCATTTAAACCGGGGAAACTATAGGCATCAAGGTGTATTTGCCATCCCAATTCAAGTTCTTCCAATTGTGAGGGACTTATGCCTCCTCGTGGATGTGGGGTAATTTGGTCTGTTGCCATATAGATAAATCCATGACCAGGATGGATATGAACATGTTTAGCCAATGCATTTTCTAACCTGGTTTTATTAATCGCATATTCATGCTCATATACTCTGTCTCGAAGCCTGTGTTCTGTTTTCCCTATGTAGAAAGCAGAACAGCATTTACATCTAGCAATGTAGACTAAAGATTTTGATTGGCAATTAAATTTAAATCTCACCTTATATTGTACATTATTCACTGAAAATGAACCGGTTTGATCCATATATTTACAATAACTGCAAGCTTCACACTTGAACATACCGGTTCTCCGAAGAAGTGGCCGAGGTGTTGACTCCAGTATGTTTTTAAGGTTCTTGCCTTTCCTAAAAACTGTGTGTGGGGTATTTCCTATTTTATCCAATATAGCTGGTGATGTTCTGAATAAATTCCAGTTTTTCTTTAAAATATCCATTACCAAGTAACTGTCACAGCAAAAAGTTGTGATAAATTTAAGACATGGGTTATATTCACAGGGGGGTACTCTACGTTCACTAGTATGTATAGAACTGACTTCCTGATCTAGTATATCTACTGGTTGAATCATTGCCTAACCATAGATTTTTACTGTTAAAATCGGTGAATACGTCAAATTAATTCTCTTCACTTTAACTTCATCTATTAATGTGTCAATTAAATTTTCCGGGTAGTCACGAGCTAAAAACATACCTTTCAACCGGTCACATTCAGCAATGAAGTCACATAACTGTGTGTTAATGCGTGCAGCTCTGACGAGCTGACCCTTCACGACTGAACGTTTCTGGTGGAAAGGATGGTTACTTGAGAAATGTAGAAAGTCATTTGAGTAAGTTGCCTTCCTATATATACTAGCTTGAAAGCAATGGGAAATTCTATTCTTTACTAATAGAAGATCGAGGTAAGCTATTACCTCTGTATCAAAGGATGAAGTAAACCTAAGGAACTCAGTTGATTCATTTAAATACTGAACCAAATCAGCGCCATCTTGAGCTGACCCCTTCAGTAAGATAAAAATGTCATCCAGGAACCTCGTATAGTATATGATATTCTTTACCAAATCAGTATTATTGAAATAAATTCGGTTTCCCATTGTGCCATAACGAGGTTGGCGAAACTCCCACCACAAGGTGAACCCATAGCGACACCAGATCTTTGCAAGTAAAAGTTTTCCCCAAACATAAAGAATTTTTTTGTAAGAACCAGATCTAATAGTTCAATAATTAAGCCAATTTCACTTGTTGGAGCCCCTTTCTGTTTAAGTTTGATAGCTACCCAGTCGATACCTGTCGCATGAGGTATGCAGGTATAAAGATCTTTAACATCTATAGTCAAAAAGTTGTATTCGTCAATATAGTCTAACTCATTTAGGCTTTCTAAGAAAGACCATGAGTCCCTGCATACCTGAGTCTCTGTTGTCAAATACTTTTTCAACAATGTATCAACAAACTTAGCTATAGGATAGGTAGGTGAATTACGTCCATCCACCAACGGACGCATAGGTGGGTGTTCAAGGTTTTTATGTAACTTGGGAGTTCCAAACATATAAGTGTACCTTGGGTACGACACTGACAAATAATTATATACTTTCTGATCGATCCTACCCTCAATAAATAAGTCCCTTAAACAAATATTAATTAACCGATAAGCTCCATTGACCTCCGACCGTGAACTAGTCTGGTATGATGGAGTGTCAAGAAGTTCCAATATACGTAAATCATAATCGCTAATATCAAATATTGCTAACCCTCCACCCTTGTCTGGTTTACATACTCTGACTTTTTGAGTTTTAATAAAATCCAAGAAGTCTCTTTCTTCATTACTTATATTCGATTTAAATCCTTTCTTTCCCCTAATTTGGGGGATTTGTCGGATATCAAGCTCACATATCTGCTCAAAGGCTAGCAGTAATGGATTTAAGGGTGGGTTGAATGTACTTGGAACATAAAGGAAGTCAACATTATCAGGTTTGTCAGTGTGGTTACCCATCAACAAAAACAAATTTAACTTTCTCACAAAAAGTTTCATATCTGTAATTGTTTTGACAAGGTCCAGATTCTGGGTAGGAACAAAGGTGTAACCTTTTGACAACAAGTCTGCCATTTCTGGCGTTATAATTATAGATGAATAATTATAGATCTTGAAATCACCTTTTCGGTTAACCACTATTGAAGGACCGAGTGTTGAGTTATTGTTAATATTGAATAACTGCAAACCGCCATTATTTTCATAATTTTCACAAGCTGTATCGTTAATTACTATATTTGACTGGTCAAGGTCGTGACTGTTGTTCCCACATGATGTTATTTCCTCAACTTCTTGCTCCTGTTGTTCCACCTGTTGTTCGATGGGAAAAACATTTGTTTCGGTCTTGCTCCCATTCGATCCACCTCCTGAAAAATCCCGATTGTTGTTTTGATTCACCTGAAATTGCGTGTTGCTAGTTGTTTTAGAAGCGTTGCGAATTCGTTCGCTTCATCTAACACCAGTTTCTTCATTAGTGTCAACATGAGTTGATCTAACACCAGGTTCATCTGACGAAGAAATGCCGTCAGAGTCGAAATTTTCTAAAGTTGAATTATTGTTTCCAGTGGCATGATTCATATTTCTATCAACAGGAGCCGAGGTGTTACTATTGTTTTTTAATTTCGACCAAACTTGACCGGCAGCTGGTTTGGGATAAGCTGCCCCTTGTTCATACGCCTTTAAATCCCTACTCAGCTTCCTGATTTTATTTAATCTCAATTTAGTCATGTGGTCGTCTATACTGGAAAAGGTGCGATTATATTCATATTTATAACGCCCAAAGTTAGGATCATTTTTAATTTTCATCTCTAACTCAGTCACAGACTTTGTCAAGTCAGCTACCCACCTACTATAATGTTTAATTATGATTTCCATCAGTTCAAAACCCTGTCTATCAAACAGGTTAATTAAATCCATATGGAAAATTGAGCCATCTTCCAGTCCTGTGGGGAAGTGGTGGCATCTTAAGCCTTTCGGCACAATCTTACGTTTAAGGCACTCCTGAAAGTAGGCTATTTCAAGTTGTAATTTTTTGACTTTGACTAAATAAGAGTCAAACAATTTTAAATCAGACACAAGTGTACTGTTAATATCATTACCTCCTTCAGCCGAATCACGCAGTGAACCCGTGTTTGAACCTTCGGTTAAAAAAATTCTTTCTGATAAACATGCTGCCAGAGGACGAGTACAAGGTGATCCAATAAGCTGCAAAGAGGTGTTGTTACTGGTCGCGATTTCCATCGTATCATTACCCCCTGAAGTAGCACAAACATTCCCCATTCTCTGTACATTTTGCACCCGTTTTTGTGGATTTAATTCACTGTTGTTTGTACAAGATAACGCAGGTCCATTTAACCCCGCAGAAAGTCTCGACTGGCCTGGATGCTCATTAGGTTGAAGTACTTGTACAATAGGTGAACCAGAATCCATTGCACACGGAGATATGGTTGAATAAGTTAAACCCATACCTTGAGTGTTGATGTTCCGAGTTGTCGGTAATGAATTTGAGTTCATTACAAGCGGTTTTGAAAGACCCACAAATCAACCACTGGTTTTCGTCAATGCGATCCAGTCTATTCATGATAAGTTGAATTTGTGAAGTAAAAGAGCATGATGAAACCTCAACACCACTATTATTGCTGGTGTCGTTTTTGTTATTGTTGAACTATTATTGCCTTCCTTTTGACTATCATGAAGCTTAGTGATAACAAGATTATTGCCCATGTCCATAATGCCGTCACGTTGCCCTTCATTGGTTTCATTAGCTTTGTTAGGTTCATTAGCTGTTGGAAAAAGACACTGACTCCCGGCTGCTTCAAACGACATGACAGTAAAATCCACAACGAAACAAACTAGTAAAAAACACAAGCAGCATTCAGGGCAGGTCTTCCTGATGTAGCTATAACGCTGTTAATGATACTGTGACAAGCGGACAAAGTCTTAAATATAAATCTTTACTTAAATACTATAATACTTAAACAGAGCAAATACAGAGCAAATACAAACTCTTAGACTTGAAGCGCTTTTTGTCTGCACTAAAGCAAACTTCATCAAAAGTCACTACTGTTTCACAAACCATGCTTTTAATTGCTCAATGAATGACGTGTTTGAAAACACCTGAGCAACCACAAGAATACTTAGATATAGCTCACTAAGCAAACTATTGGAAGGCTGACAACAAATATACTAAAATTTATACAAAAATGTATATATAAAAAAGTATATATATAAAAAAATATAAAAAAAATATATACTCGAACATGTTCAAAAATTGTATATATATGAAAGTCCCTTTAAAATTTTTTACTACATAATGTGGGTTTTATAACATTAATATACTACACCTAGATCACAACAAACTTGAAAAACTAAATTTAAATATAGGATTAACAAACCAAAATGTCTTGTTCATTACATTATTGTGTAACACAGGTGTATAACTAACGATACAAGTTTTTACCTTTTAAAACACAACTTATTGAACACATATCATTTAAACCGGGGAAACTATAGGCATCAAGGCGACTCTGACGGCATTTCTTCGTCAGATGAACCTGGTGTTAGATCTACTCATGTTGACACTAATGAAGAAACTGGTGTTAGACGAAGCGAGCAAATTCGCAATGCTTCTAAAACAACTATCAACACGCAATTTCAGGTGAACCAAACAACAATCGGGATTTTCAGGAGGTGGATCGAATGGGAGCAAGACCGAAACAAATGTTTTTCCCATCGAACAAGAAGTGGAGGAAATAACATCATGTGGGAACAACAGTCACGACCTTGACCAGTCAAATATAGTAATTAACGATACAGCTTGTGAAAATTATGAAAATAATGGCGGTTTGCAGTTATTCAATATTAACAATAACTCAACACTCGGTCCTTCAATAGTGGTTAACCGAAAAGGTGATTTCAAGATCTATAATTATTCATCTATAATTATAACGCCAGAAATGGCAGACTTGTTGTCAAAAGGTTACACCTTTGTTCCTACCCAGAATCTGGACCTTGTCAAAACAATTATAGATATGAAACTTTTTGTGAGAAAGTTAAATTTATTTTTGTTAATGGGTAACCACACTGACAAACCTGATAATGTTGACTTCCTTTATGTTCCAAGTACATTCAATCCGCCCTTAAATCCATTACTGCTAGCCTTTGAGCAGATATGTGAGCTTGATATCCGACAAATCCCCCAAATTAGGGGAAAGAAAGGATTTAAATCGAATATAAGTAATGAAGAAAGAGACTTCTTGGATTTTATTAAAACCCAAAAAGTCAGAGTATGTAAACCAGACAAGGGTGGAGGGTTAGCAATATTTGATATTAGCGATTATGATTTACGTATATTGGAACTTCTTGACACTCCATCATACCAGACTAGTTCACGGTCAGAGGTCAATGGAGCTTATCGGTTAATTAATATTTGTTTAAGGGACTTATTCATTGAGGGTAGGATCGATCCGAAAGTATATAATTATTTGTCAGTGTCGTACCCAAGGTACCCTTATATGTTTGGAACTCCCAAGTTACATAAAAATCTTGAACACCCACCTATGCGTCCGTTGGTGGATGGACGTAATTCACCTACTTATCCTATAGCTATGTTTGTTGATACATTGTTGAAAAAGTATTTGACAACAGAGACTCAGGTATGCAGGGGACTCATGGTCTTTCTTAGAAAACCTAAATGAGTTAGACTATAGTGACGAATACAACTTTCTGACTATAGATGTTAAAGATCTTTATACCTGCATACCTTATGCGACAGGTATCGACTGGGTAGCTATCAAACTTAAACAGAAAGGGGCTCCAACAAGTGAAATTGGCTTAATTATTGAACTATTAGATCTGGTTCTTACAAAAAATTTCTTTATGTTTGGGGAAAACTTTTACTTGCAAAGATCTGGTGTCGCTATGGGTTCACCTTGTGGTGGGAGTTTCGCCAACCTCGTTATGGCACAATGGGAAACCGAATTTATTTCAATAATACTGATTTGGTAAAGAATATCATATACTATATGAGGTTCCTGGATGGCATTTTTATCTTACTGAAGGGGTCAGCTCAAGATGGTGCTGATTTAGTTCAGTATTTAAATGAAACAACTGAGTTCCTTAGGTTTACTTCATCCTTTGATACAGAGGTAATAGCTTACCTCGATATTCTATTAGTAAAGAATAGAATTTCCCATTGCTTTCAAGCTAGTATATATAGGAAGGCAACTTACTCAAATGACTTTCTACATTTCTCAAGTAACCATCCTTTCCACCAGAAACGTTCA